>NC_084567.2:23797500-23830000 GCF_033978685.3 Nerophis lumbriciformis | reverse complement strand
GAGCTTCTCACCCTATCTCTAAGGGAGAGCCCCGCCACCCGGCGGAGGAAACTCATTTCGGCCGCTTGTACCCGTGATCTTGTCCTTTCGGTCATAACCCAAAGCTCATGACCATAGGTGAGGATGGGAACGTAGATCGACCGGTAAATTGAGAGCTTTGCCTTCCGGCTCAGCTCCTTCTTCACCACAACGGATCGATACAGCGTCCGCATTACTGAAGACGCCGCACTGATCCGCCTGTCGATCTCACGATCCACTCCTCCCTCACTCGTGAACAAGACTCCGAGGTACTTGAACTCCTCCACTTGGGGCAAGATCTCCTCCCCAACCCGGAGATGGCACTCCACCCTTTTCCGGGCGAGAACCATGGACTCGGATTTGGAGGTGCTGATTCTCATCCCAGTCGCTTCACACTCGGCTGCGAACCGATCCAGTGAGAGCTGAAGATCCTGGCCAGATGAAGCCATCAGGACCACATCATCTGCAAAAAGCAGAGACCTAATCCTGCAGCCACCAAACCAGAACCCCTCAACGCCTTGACTGCGCCTAGAAATTCTGTCCATAAAAGTTATGAACAGAATCGGTGACAAAGGGCAGCCTTGGCGGAGTCCAACCCTCACTGGAAACGTGTCCGACTTACTACCGGCAATGCGGACCAAGCTCTGGCACTGATCATACAGGGAGCGGACTGCCACAATCAGACAGTCCGATACCCCATACTCTCTGAGCACTCCCCACAGGACTTCCCGAGGGACACGGTCGAATGCCTTCTCCAAGTCCACAAAACACATGTAGACTGGTTGGGCAAACTCCCATGCACCCTCAAGGACCCTGCCGAGAGTATAGAGCTGGTCCACAGTTCCACGACCAGGACGAAAACCACACTGTTCCTCCTGAATCCGAGGTTCGACTATCCGGCGTAGCCTCCTCTCCAGTACACCTGAATAGACCTTACCGGGAAGGCTGAGGAGTGTGATCCCACGATAGTTAGAACACACCCTCCGGTTCCCCTTCTTAAAGAGAGGAACCACCACCCCGGTCTGCCAATCCAGAGGTACCGCCCCCGAAGTCCACGCGATGCTGCAGAGTCTTGTCAACCAAGACAGCCCCACAGCATCCAGAGCCTTAAGGAACTCCGGGCGGATCTCATCTACCCCTGGGGCCCTGCCACCGAGGAGCTTTTTAACTACCTCAGCAACCTCAGCCCCAGAAATAGAAGAGCCCACCACAGACTCCCCAGGCACTGCTTCCTCATAGGAAGACGTGTTGGTGGGATTGAGGAGGTCTTCGAAGTATTCCCTCCACCGATCCACAACATCCGCAGTCGAGGTCAGCAGAACACCATCCCCGCCATACACGGTGTTGATAGTGCACTGCTTCCCCTTCCTGAGGCGGCGGATGGTGGTCCAGAATTGCTTCGAAGCCGTCCGGAAGTCGTTTTCCATGGCTTCCCCGAACTCCTCCCATGTCCGAGTTTTTGCCTCTGCGACCGCTGAAGCCGCACACCGCTTGGCCTGTCGGTACCTGTCCGCTGCCTCAGGAGTCCTATGAGCCAAAAGAACCCGATAGGACTCCTTCTTCAGCTTGACGGCATCCTCACCGCCGGTGTCCACCAACGGGTTCTAGGATTACCGCCACGACAAGCACCAACTACCTTGCGGCCACAGCTCCAATCAGCCGCCTCGACAATAGAGGCGCGGAACATGGTCCATTCGGACTCAATGTCCAGCATCTCCCTCGTGACATGTTCAAAGTTCTTCCGGAGGTGGGAATTGAAACTCTCTCTGACAGGAGACTCTGCCAGACGTTCCCAGCAAACCCTCACAATGCGTTTGGGCCTGCCAGGTCTGTCCGGCATCCTCCCCCACCATCGCAGCCAACTCACCACCAGGTGGTGATCGGTAGAAAGCTCCGCCCCTCTCTTCACCCGAGTGTCCAAAACATGAGGCCGCAAATCCGATGACACAACTACAAAGTCGATCATGGAACTGCGGCCTAGGGTGTCCTGGTGCCAAGTGCAGTTTAAGAGTGTCACAACATTGCTGTTTACGGCAGACGAACTGCTTTAGGGTAGACCAAAACGTGACTGCTGAGTCCGCCTGAATTTCGGGAGATTTTCGGGAGATAATTTGTCCCGGGAGGTTTTCGGGAAAGGCGCTGAATTTCGGGAGTCTCCCGGAAAATCCGGGAGGGTTGGCAAGTATGGGTTTGATGGTTATTTAGAGAGTTTTGTGGGCAGAATAGAGAGCCCTCACTGACTCAATTGTTAGCGGACTTTTTATTTATTTACGACTTAGAATGCATACAAAAAGAAAAACATGTTTTTGTCTTACACAGGGATTGTAAATGATATACAGTACATCTCTTTCTAATTTTTGCATATTTTCAATATGACTGATCTGACAATATGGTCAAAGTGCAGAAGCGTTCCCATTGTGAAGTCATCCCCTCCCGAATCTAGGGAGGGGATGAAGACATTTGGAGCAGAACATTCAAAATGGCCGTCATTGGCATTATGTGATGTTTAGACAGTATTTTCACATACTTTGCAGATTGGAAATAGAATTTGATATGGTTTAATGGATACCAAGGGTGTAATGGTACACAAAAATTTCTGTTCGGTACGTACCTCGGTTTAGAGGTCACGGTTCGGTTCATTTTCGGTACAGTAAGAAAACTACAAAATATACAGTTTTTGGTTATTTATTTACCAAATTTGCAAAATCTTCCACTGAAAATATTTTTCTTAGTGGAATATTTGATGTGAATTAATCGGAACCTTGGATAGGTCAATAATTCATAATAACATTGATTTTGATTCAATATTATGTTTTGAGCA
This sequence comes from Nerophis lumbriciformis, assembly GCF_033978685.3. Classification (NCBI taxonomy): domain Eukaryota; kingdom Metazoa; phylum Chordata; class Actinopteri; order Syngnathiformes; family Syngnathidae; genus Nerophis; species Nerophis lumbriciformis. The sequence goes on along the minus strand of NC_084567.2, from coordinate 23,827,161 downwards.
ATGACAGTTTGAAAGAAAAAAAAACAGCTTTGTTTTATTAGTCAACATTGCAACTTTTTCCAAATTACATTTCACCTTTAAGATTTTTTATTTCACTTTTGTTATGTTTTTGTTTATTTTAATAGTATTTTGAGAATGTGCCGCGGGCCTTTAAAACATTAGCTGTGGGCTGCAAATGGCCTCCGGGGCACACTTTTGACACCCCTGCTATAGATAATAAAAAATTAAATCTGATAAATCTATGGATAAAAAGCGTCTATCATAACTCTCTCGCTCGCGCTCTCTTTGTCTCTCCCCTTCCCTCACGAATGCTGCTGCGCGCACAATTTGTTTTGTTTTTAACCTTCTTAACACTGAACGTACATTGTTAATACACGCAACCATAACTCGAGGTGCCGGACATTTAGGGCTTTTGGGGGGCACCGCCCGGACGGCCCCGCGGGGGAGGACATCTCTGGTGGGGGGAGGACGTGTGGTCAGGATCTAGCCCGGTCGCTGCTAGCATGCTAGCAGCCAACAGGCTAAGACAGACTGGCCGTGCGTCCTCTTTTCGTCGGGCATGTTCTCTTTTGCGGAGCTGTCGGGGCGGAGTTTCTTGGATGCCTCAAATGTCCGGCATTTTAAGTATTGTTTACACAACGTGCAGTACGCTACTTAATATGTCCGTGTGGAAACTCGTTCGGTACACCTCCGCACCGAACCGGAGCCCCTGTACCGAAACGGTTCGATAAAATACCCGTACCGTTACACCCCTAATGGATACAAAGAAACACAATTAAGCATATAAATTCAACTTGTTTTTCCATTCAACTGGTACTTTAAAGGGGTTATGTTATTTTTTTCCTAACATTTAAAACACTTGTGGTCTATATAAGATGTAATGGTGGTTCTTTGGTCACAATTTTGCATACATTATGTTTTACAGACCATCTTCAAACTGCTTTCTGACCCATTCTTTAGGGTGCACCGTTTTGTGGACGGTCCTTTTTACGTGCCTCCAGTTCGATTGTTACTCCAGTCCTGTTAGCCACTTTGTAGTTTTTAGCGCTTCCATATCGAGTCTACTGACAAATAATTTAGAACTATATGCTTTGTGTTAGAAATGGCAACAGCAGACGATGCATGTGCATTGGCTTTCTTGTACACGGACATTAGTGTGCAACATTATCATATCCATCCATCCGTTCATCCATTTTCTACCGCTTGTCCCTCTCGGGATCGCGGGGGTAGCTGTAGCCTATCCCAGCCGCATTCGGGCGGAAGGTGGGGTACACCCTGGACAAGTCGCCACCTTATCGCAGGGCCAGACAACATTCACACTCACATTCAAGAAAATAAATTGTGGTAGTCAGTAACAGCTTCACTTCCAAACCAAGCAGAGGAAAAATGATGGAATCACCACTGTACATTTTCATTTCCAAAGCCAATTTTAAACCTTATTTAACTACAGAACATAAAGTTACTTACCGGTACCTATGACTGATGCTTTCATTTTGTCCAGCAGCAGAGGAAGCATGCATGTGCTTTATGACACACACAGGCAATTAAAACAATATTCTCCTCTATGCAAGTTTGTTCTGATTAAAAATATAATGCACATATACTGTACATGTCATGCACTGCTATATTGCTGCACAGATAAGTAAAAATAGTATAAAGTCACCTGAATGATGGTCGAAACACACCCGGAAGTGACACCATTTCTCCAGATCTCGTATAATAGATACATTCATGTTATGGTAAAAAAAAAAAAAAAGCATTGTCTATCCTTTTTACCGTGGCTACATACAATCTTTGCGCCGCATGCTGCTGCTAGTCAAGCATAATATAGTACTCTCAAACAGAAACAGTAAAGTCAGGGATTAAAAACTTCATGAAAAAAAAGCGATGAAAAAATATAGCATGCTAAATATGACTATAGTTTTACATGCAGAAAACAATGTGAAATACTGTACATTTAAATAATGAACAAAATACATAAACTAGAAAAGCACTCGAAAAGCACAGACCTACACTGAGCCCCATCTCCAATAGTAAAGAATCCTTAAAAAAGTCCAGACAATTATCTGATTGCCCGCAAAATGTGTAATTACTTGTTCCTCCCTGCTTGGCATTCAGCATCAAGAGTTGGAATTTGGGTTTAAATCATCAAAATGATTCCTGGGCGCAGCCACCGCTGCTGCTCACTGCTCCCCCTCACCTCCCTCCCCATTCATACTCATTCACACAAAAGGGTTGTTTCTTTCTGTTATTAATATTCTGGTTCCTACATTATATATCAATATATATCAATACAGTCTGCAAGGGATACGGTCCGTAACCACACATGATTGTGCGTGCTGCTGGTCCACTAATAGTACTAACCTTGAACAGTTAATTTTACTAATTTTCATTCATTACTAGTTTCTATGTAACTGTTTTTATATTGTTTTACTTTCTTTTTTATTCAAGAAAATGTTTTTAATTTATTTATCTTACTTTATTATTTTTAAAAAAAAGGACCTTATCTTAACCATACCTGGTTGTCCAAATTAGGCATAATAATGTGTTAATAATTCCACGACTGTATATATCGGTATCGGTTGATATCGGTATCGGTAATTAAAGAGTTGGACAATATCGGAATATCGGATATCGGCAAAAAGCCATTATCGGACATCCCTAGTACAAATGATTCTTATCACCCCCAAAATCGAATCACTTGTTCCTTATCTCATTACTGACATTTACGGAATCATCAAAATCCGCCCCAATAACTATGTTACTAACTAACTGTACTTGGAGACAATTTATTTCTAGAATTCTGTCTATGAATGTTCTCATTTATCCAGGTCATTGTCATCTCAGGGGATTCAACCGATCACAACTGGACTGTTTGGTTGATCTTAGAAGATGTTTCACCTCTCATCCAAGTAGGCTTCATCAGTTCATGCTCCAAGACTTAGATTGGTCAGATCTAATCTGGGGGCTGGTGCCAAAACCCCAAATGTTTATACTCCAAAAACCAGGAGGGTGTGCCTGGTCAAGGATGGTTTTGCACTATTGTAGTGAGAAAAACAACTGTTTGATGCAAACGAGCAATCCTAACTGTTTAAGCCAACGACAGTCGTTGAAGTGTAATTTCGCCCTCGTTAGCATTGAGGTATTGTACCCTGCTTAAGCATTCCATTCAGTTGTAAACAAATGGCATACATGGCATACTTGTCACCTTTTGTGACCAGAATGTTTCTAACTCCTGTTATTTGTTGGTGGCTAAATTGCAAAGTCTTTAAGGAATGGTTGAAAGGACACTGTTGTATGTGGGAGACAGGTGGTGTCACAGACCACCTCCTCTGTTGAGTGATGGTTTTTCAACCTTGACACAGATGGCTTCCTTCACTCCTCTTTCGTACCATCCGTCCTCCCTGTCCAGAATCTATACATTTTTGTTCTCAAAGGAGTGCGGTTTCTCCCTGAGGTGGAGGTAGACAGCTGAGTCTTGGCCTGAAGAGTTTGCCCGTCAATGTCGTGCCATGTGTCAGCTAAGTGGTTGTTTTGTTCCCCCATTATATGAATCAGTGCATTCCTCATTACACTGGATAGCATACACCAGATTGTTTTTGTGGGTGTGGGGTGTCCGGTCTTTAGGATGCACTACTCTCTGTCTTAGGGTGTTGCCTGGTTTGAAGTATACTGGGATGTTGTGTTTGTAAAAATGTTTTCTGAGTTTCTCAGATACACCTGATGCATATGGAATGACAATATTTTTGCATCGGTCACCTTTTCCCTCCTCATGCACTCTGTTCCTGTTATTTCTGGAACTGGATGCACTTTTCACAAACGACCAGCAGGGGTAACCACAGGTTTGAGGGGTTCCCTCAAATGCCTATGCTCTTTCTCTTTGGATTGTAGGGCTGGTAGGAACATTATCAACTCTGTGTTGTAACGCCCAGTTTATGTTCTCGTGGGTGGCGTAAGTAATGAAATAGGTATTGATCAGTATGTGTGTGTTTTTGGTAAACCCCAACATGGAGGGCTCTGTTTTCTCCAATGTGGACATTGCAGTCCAAAAAGGCAACTAACTGTCTTTGACATCCTCATGTGTTAACTTGATGTTTTTGTCCACTGAGTTAATGTGCTTGGTGAAGGTATGCAATTCTCGGTTTCTGATTTTCACCCATGTGTGATCCACATATATGTACCAAAGACTTTGTGTGCTGTTCCCTTAAAAGAACTCAGCGCTCTCTTTTCCATGTCCTCCATGTAAAGGTTTGCTACTATTGGGGATACAGATGATCCCCATGGCACAACCTTTTTTTGTCGGTAAAATGTTCCCATGAATTGAAAGTATGTAGTGTTAAGGCAAACTTCCAACAAAAGGCAAATTTGTTCTGGGTTTAGTGTGGATCTATCCTGTAAGGTGTGATCACCTAGTAGACGTTGCCTCATTGTCTCTACTGCATCCTGGGTTGGAATACGATGTGAACAGGGAGGTGACGTCGAATTAACCTGTAGTTTAATTATGGTCCAGTTTTAGATCTCTGATCTTATGTAAATGGTAAATAGGTTATACTTGTATAGCGCTTTTCTACCTTCAAGGTACTCAAAGCGCTTTGACACTATTTCGACATTCACCCATTCACACACACATTCACACACTGATGGCGGGAGCTGCCACGCAAGGCCCTTACTACGACCCATCAGGAGCAAGGGTGAAATGTCCTGCTCAAGGACACAACGGACGTGCTAAGGTTGGTAGAAGGTGGGGATTGAACCAGGAACCCTCAGGTTGCTGGCACGGCCACTATCCCAACCGTGCCACGCCGTCCCCATCCTTACAAAGTCAATTGAGTTTTGGACATAATGTAGAGTTCTGCCAACCAAAGGTGCTAAGATGTTGGCCACATACTTAGCAATGTTGTATGTCACACAGTTAATGCTGCTGACAATTGGTCTGAGGGGAGCCCCATCTTTGTGTATTTTTGGAAGGCCACAAATACCAGGGATGGTTTCTTGTAGGTATAATCGGTAACACAATGCCCAGTTGATGGCTTCTGAACTTTGTAGAGTTTGTAAGTACTCAATGATTCTTCTCTTGTACCCAATTTGGGGTCCCTTTTGAGTATTTCATGTGTTGGAAGTCTTTGAGGAGTTTAAGCAACTGGTTTTGGTAGTCAGTTGTGTTGAGAATTACTGTGCATCCTGCTCTTCATTACCTATATAAAGTCAATCTCCCATTTGTCAAGATATTTATATAAAGTCTGGATTTTTGGCAAAGATATATTTTCTGTCATCTTCATGTCCATTCATCTCTGTCGCATTGATATTTGATTGATTCACAGAACATGAAACTCGCCGCAAAAAATTGGAATTGAAAACCGATTATTGTTTACAACTGTTTACCAGCATTTCGATTCCTGGGAATCGAAAACCGGTTATTGTTTACAACCGTTTACCAGCATTTCGATTCCTGGGAATCATTTGCCCGTTTTGTCAATAATCCCCTTATCAATGCCAGTGTATGCGCGTGATGTCACCACACACTTTTATTTACGAGAATATATGACAACAGGGCAACTTGCAAAACTTGCAAAGTGGATATTTTATCAAGGAAAGGAAACACTAGCAAACACAGAATGTGAAAAATTTGAATGAATGACACATTTTTGAACCCGTCTGAGCCGGAAGTGGCCTTTTTGTTTATTGCCATTACGTGATCATAGCATTCTCGCTCGTTCGTCCGTGTTGGTGGGCTTGAATTTCCCATCCAATTTGAAGCTGAAATATTACCACAAGAGGACATTTGGCTTTGTAATGATATTTTTTTCCCCCTCCTAATTTGTGTTACTTTGCTGCAATTCTTACTGGTGAGTCACGAGTAGGGAGGCTCTCTGTGTTTCCTGTGTGATTACTGTGATGTTTTTTCGTGGTGTGCAATACCGATGTTTCTGTTTTTTATTGTATTTTATCTTCTATCTATATATTATTTATTACTATTTCTTTGTTTTTCATTACACCTTTACTTCTGTTACTGTATGTAAAAACCTGCCCTTCAACAATGTAATTTCCACATTGTGGGATAAATAAAAGTCTATCCTATCCTAAATATAAGCTTCTTAACGGCACATTGGAATTGTGACTCTGCTTTGCAACATGAATTTACTATAAGAGTGAGAACTGACTGTGTTGTTACTGAAAGTCATATTCACAGAGGTACCTTTACTTTTACACTTGTATGAGTAAAGATAAACTTTGATGATAACAACAGTTATGTCAATCTATGGATTATTTCTATTTCAATAATTTCCTAATGGAAGAAACTATTGTAATGTGTACAAGTCAGTTGACCGCTGTCTTGGAATATGTGGCGCTTGGCATCAGATGTTCCACTCGGTAAGTTTACATCCACATACGTTAATTCAATTACTGTCATAGCTTGTTACACTTCTCTGTAAAGTTTACACTACACGTTAACTGGGAATCATCCAATCTTTGAGCAAACTGTGTGCCTCCAAAACCGCAAGGAGCGATTTTGGTCATTACAGCTAGTTGAGCTGTGTGGTTTTCTCAACAAAGAACAATGCTCCATGCTAGTCAAAAGGACAACATAGCTTTCTATATCTCTTCAGAGGTGGGTAGTAATGCGCTACATTTACTCCGTTACATCTACTTGAGTAACTTTTGGGATAAATTGTACTTCTAAGAGTAGTTTTAATGCAACTTACTTTTACTTTTACTTGAGTATATTTATAGGGAAGAAACGCTACTTTTACTCCGCTACTTTTATCTACATTCAGCTCGCTACTAATTTTTATCGATCTGTTAATGCACGCTTTGTTTGTTTTGGTCTGTCAGACAGACCTTCAAAGTGCCTGCCTTACTGGTGACGTTTCACTCCGTTCCACCAATAAAATGCAGTCACTAGTGACGTTTGACTCCGTTCCACCAATCAGATGCAGTCACTGGTGACGTTGGACCAATCAAACAGAGCCAGGGGTCACATGACCTGACTTAAACAAGTTGAAAAACTTATTGGGGTGTTACCATTTAGTGGTCAATTGTACGGAATATGTACTGTGCAATCTACTAAAACAAGTTTCAATCAATCAATCAAAAGTGTGAAGGAAAAAAAACACTTTTTTATTTCAAACGTACATCCCGTCACAAGCCTAAAGACTGACTGCACAGTTCCTGTCTTCACAATAAAAGTGCCGCTCCATCGCGCCTGCGCTTTCAAAATAAGAGTCTCCGAAAGCCAGCGCAAACAAGCTAGCAAGCTACGGAATTTGCCGCCAATGTATTTCTTGTAAAGTGTGTGAAAACGAATATGGAAGCTGGACGAATAAGATACCAAAAACCAACCACTTTCATGTGGTATTAGACAGAAAGGAGGAACTTTTTTTCTCCTGCATTTGAAAACGTGGACGTTAAGCACTGCTGTCTGATTACAATCAATGCAAGTCATCAGAATCAGGTAATACACCAACTTATATTCTTGTCTTCATGAAGGAAAGGAATCTATATGTGTTAAACATGCATGTATATTCATTAAAACACCTTTAACATGTAAACAAAAACGGCAAAATAAATAAATATAAATGATATACTGTATATATCAATGTATGTGTGTATGTATATATATATATATATATATATATATATATATATATATATATATATATATATATATATATATATATATATATATGATATGTGTGTGTATGTTACTCATCAGTTACTCAGTACTTGAGTAGTTTTTTCACAACATACTTTTTACTTTTACTCAAGTAAATATTTGGGTGACTACTCATTACTTTTACTTGAGTAATAAATCTCTAAAGTAACAGTACTCTTACTTGAGTACAATTTCTGGCTACTCTACCCACCTCTGTATCTCTTACATGAGGTGAGTAATGTTTTAATGTTTATAAGGAGAGTTAAATTAGTTTTGACTTCCTGTTGATTTTGTAAGTTTAACCCCTTAACAATTTTTTGATAGGTTTACTTTAAGAGAGAGACGCTGATTTTCAAGAAAAAAATTTTTTGTTTATAGATGAATTTGTATTTGATTGAGGGAAATACTGCAAAATGTGACTAAGTAGTTGCTGTATAAAGGCTTGTTGGCAGAAACAAAGGTCTGACGTTTCTTGTAATTGGCCCCTCCTCTTTACAGATAATCGGCAAACCCTGAAGATTTTGAGGCTGTTGATTAACAAATCCAAGTTTCAGCCCCCTCGACAGGAACTTTACAACTGAAATAGGGCCCTTAAACTGGATTTAGGTTGGGCATCGTGCATCGATAAGAACCGGAAATAACGTTCAGATTTGTAATTTTTTTTTTTAATTTAAATTCCTAGTTTTGATGCCCGACCGGGTAAAATAGTCACTGAACAACCAACAAGAAAGAGCCGCCACCAACAAAGAAGAAATAGCTGCCAACAGCGAAAAAAGAAATAGGCACCACCATTGAAGAAGAAATAGCCAGCACCAACGAAGAAGAAATAGCAGCCACAAACCAGGAACAAATTGCCGCCGCAAACCAAGATGAAATAGCAGCTGCCAACAAGAAAAAAGTAGTCGCCACACTCAAAAAATAGCTGCCATCAAAACGAAGAAAAAATGGCTGCCAGCAACAAAGAACAAATAGCCGCCACCAACAAATATTAGTCGCCTCAACAAAGAAGCAGCAGCAAGTCCCATGACAATTAAACACATCGACAGTGTTCAGGAGCGCTCAAATGTTGGTTTAACTTTCTAAAATAAATAAATAAATGAACAAAACAGCTGTTAAAGGGGAACATTATCACCAGACCTATGTAAGCGTCAATATATACCTTGATGTTGCAGAAAAAAGACCATATATTTTTTTAACCGATTTCCGAACTCTAAATGGGTGAATTTTGGCGAAATAAACGCCTTTCTAATATTCGCTCTCGGAGCGATGACGTCACAATGTGACGTCGCATCGGGAAGCAATCCGCCATTTTCTCAAACACTGAGTCAAATCAGCTCTGTTATTTTCCGTTTTTTCGACTGTTTTCCGTACATTGGAGACATCATGCCTCGTCGGTGTGTTGTCGGAGGGTGTAACTACACGAACAGGGACGGATTCAAGTTGCACCAGTGGCCCAAAGATGCGAAAGTGGCAAGAAATTGGACGTTTGTTCCGCACACTTTACCGACGAAAGCTATGCTACGACAGAGATGGCAAGAATGTGTGGATATCCTGCGACACTCAAAGCAGATGCATTTCCAACGATAAAGTCAAAGAAATCTGCCGCCAGACCCTCATTGAGCAATGGCAATGTGTGAGCAATTCAGGGACAAAGGACCTCGATAGCACGGCAAGCAATGGCGGCAGTTTGTTCCCGCAGACGAGCGAGCTAAACCCCCTGGATGTCTTGGCTAGCACCGTCCCGAAGATGATCAAGAGAAGAATATCGACCCTAGCTTCCCTGGCCTGCTGACAAGAGGGTATGTCTCCAGAATATATTAATTGATGAAAACTGGGCTGTCTGCACTCTCAAAGTGCATGTTGTTGCCAAATGTATTTCATATGCTGTAAACCTAGTTCATAGTTGTTAGTTTCCTTTAATGCCAAACAAACACATAGCAATCGTTGGTTAGAAGGCGATCGCCGAATTTGTCCTCGCTTTCTCCCGTGTCGCTGGCTGTCGTGTCGTTTTCGTCGGTTTCGCTTGCATACGGTTCAAACCGATATGGCTCAATAGCTTCAGTTTCTTCTTCAATTTCGTTTTCGCTACCTGCCTCCACACTACAACCATCCGTTTCAATACATTCGTAATCTGTTGAATCGCTTAAGCCGCTGAAATCCGAGTCTGAATCCGAGCTAATGTCGCTATAGCTTGCTGTTCTTTCCGCCATGTTTGTTTGTGTTGGCTTCACTGTGAAGTCACAGGAAAATGGACGGGTGGTTAAAATCAGGCACTTTGAAGCTTTTTTTAGGGATATTGCGTGATGGGTAAAATTTTGAAAACATTTTCGAAAAATATAATAAGCCACTGGGAACTGATTTGTAATGGTTTTAACAATTCTGAAATTGTGATAATGTTCCCCTTTAAATCGTTTAAAGGAGGGTGCACGACAAATATGATGAAACACCTACGCAGTCATGGTGTGCATATTAAAGAGTGCCTTGTCTTTGATGCGCTGCGGCCTAGTACCTCTATCAGTCAGAATTAGGTGAGTAAAACAATAAATGATGTCTGTCTTTTATGTCAATATTGAGGCAGCAAACAAATGATACTAGTGCTACTGCTAATAAGTTTTGGGTTAGTTACTGAAAACCAGTAACTAGTTACAGTTACTAGTTACTTTATTTCAAAAGTAACTCAGTTACTTACAACAAAAAGTAATGCGTTACTGTGAAAAGTAACTATTTAGTTACTTCTTCTACTGTTCTTTTTTTAAAGTTCCCATTAATGCCCTTTTAGCCTTAATTTCAGTACTGTTATTGCACTGGAGAATAATACAATGTGTTGATCAACTTGACATCACTGAACTCTGCTAAGCAATGTGGTCTACATACAACACACAAAGACAAAGATATGTTTCAAAGGGCCAATTTATTTCAGGCCAGAACAAATTGACAAAACTATTTTAAATAGCTGCAACATAACATACATGAGTAACAAACAGCATAATAACAACATAGCTGTAAACCTGGCTTCACCTAAGGAAGGCACACGTAACATACACAAAGCCTAACCAGGCAGATTTGAATTGTTGTTTTGGGCAGTTGACGGGATCTTTGATCAAAGACACAACTTACATTTAACTAAAATGTTCTTTTCTTTGTGCTCGACAAAAGAAAAGAAGTGAGAATATCTCATACTTGTCAACCCTCCCGAATTTCAGCGCCTCTCCCCGTGACAACCATTCTCCCAAATTTCTCCCGATTTCCAGCCGGACTTAAGGCACGCCCCCTCCAGGTCCGTGCGGACCTGAGTGAGGACAGCCTGTCGTCACTAGTGTTCTGTGGTTACTTTTCGGTTGGCCAACGGTTTACGTTGTATTGCGCACTAGTGCCATAGCATAAACAATAACACACCTTTTCAGTGTCGTTGAATATTTTTTTGTGAAAACTATTTGCATTACGGCCGTCAAAGAAAAAATTCCATAAATTAGCAGCACCATTTTATAAGCCTGAGAATACAAACGTTAGGAAAAAAGGAGCGGACGGAATTTATGGTAATTGAATTTGGAATTGGAATTATTAAAATGTCTAAAATGTCTAACCCAATGCAGGATCTTAATGTCCTTCTTTAGCTAATTTTTTGTTGTCCTGCAGTATGTTTTGGGTAATTGCCGTGATAGAAGATCCATTGATGACTGATCTTTAGTGTTCAGACTGAGGCCACGAGGTCCTCGTCCAATCACATTCTAGTATCAGACGATTGGACTGTGAAGTTGACAATAGAATCAGACTCCTATGAATCAAATTGTCAATTATTTTACTATTTGAAGACAGCCCTAATGAGGTGTACTTTCTTAACCTTTTTCTTGTGTTAGGGTCGGCACCGGCCCGTTTTAGGTTTTTAATGCATACAAGAAACATATGCATTAGTTCATGACATCAAGACTTTTTAACTTTGTCATTTCAACAAAATTAAAACAAAAAATAAATTATTACATTTGTAGTGTTAGGGTCGCTTTTCACACAGTGATGAAAATATGACTATAAACCAATATTTAAAGCTCAAACTGAATTCATAAGTGTTCTATCAAGACATCTCGCTCCTATTCCAACCATGTGAGCTTTAGGAGTTTCATTTTGCCTCTTTTCCTCCTACAACTGCACAAAAAAAAGGAGACAGGCATGTCCAAACATCTTTGGTCAATTCAGTATTTTGTGTTGCTGACTTGCAGAGTGCATTGCAGAGGAAAGTTTCTTTTTGGTAGTTTGTATAATTAAAACGTAGTTGTCTTACATCAACAAAACTTTATAAAGTGTGTGATATGAACATTTTGATTCAAAATATGACTGCTGATTCAGGATTTTTTCAAATTACATAATTTATCATAATTTTTTAAATCCTTGAAAACGGCTCTAGAATACCGGTATATGGAGGCAGAGCCGTGAATAGAGAGAGGATGGACAACTGTTTCATAGTTGGTCCCAAACATGGCGCCCTATAGTCACATGAGAGGCTTTAGACCAATCAGAGAGAATATGGCCAGAAAATCTCTTAAATTATTGGTCAAAAGCCCATCACGTGACTACAGGGCGCCATGTTTGGGACCAACTGTGAAACACAGTTGTCCAGGAGGGTTGCATATGACGTCATATCCGTTTTTCTTCTTCGCGGCTTAATTCATACGATGGTCAAGCAACTTGAGCGTAGCATTAAAACAAGTGAGAGTGAGTGGAGAGTCTGAGCAGAAAATAATGTATTGCTATTCTGTTCTTGCATGCTCCAGTCATTCAAATAGAGAGATAGGAAAGAGCTTTCATAGAGTCCTGAAATAATTGGTTCTTAAACGTAATAAAGTTAGGAGAAAAAACAAAAGTGCGTCCAAGGAAATGGCTCTTAAAAATATAACTTTCATCATCTTGTAAAATACAATTGGACCATGCTCAAATCTGCAGCGATCACTTTGTAAAATATTTGTTTGAACAATTGATTTGTTTGAGAAACTTTCTGTGAGTCAATCAAATTTATTCTCTACTATATTAGTGGTGTTTGAGAGCAGAACTTAACGTAAACAAATTACAATAGATCGCATTAGTTTGTGTTCTTTTTGTGGTTACTATGCCTAAATATAACTACGAAAACCTGGTTGTGCAAATAAACTGATGTCATGTTAAGTCTGAGTAAATAATATTGTGATTGTTGGTCCAATACACTGTATTTTTGTTGCGAAAGTTTAGTTGTTGAGCAGAAAACCCAAGTGCTTTATTTCAGTCCGCGGACCGATTGGTACCGGGCCGCACAAGAAAAAAAAAAAAAAAAAAAAAAAAATATATATATACAGGGACGGCGTGGCGCAGTGGAAGAGTGGCCGTGCGCAACCCGAGGGTCCCTGGTTCAATCCCCACCTAGTACCAACCTCGTCATGTCCGTTGTGTCCTGAGCAAGACACTTCACCCTTGCTCCTGATGGGTGCTGGTTAGCGCCTTGCATGGCAGCTCCCTCCATCAGTGTGTGAATGGGTAAATGTGGAAGTAGTGTCAAAGCGCTTTGAGTACCTTGAAGGTAGAAAAGCGCTATACAAGTACAACCCATTTACAGTCCGTAAGCACACATGATTGTATTTCTTTATAAAAAATAAATAAATAAATAAAATAAAATAAAATAAAATAACAAATACATTTTCAAGCGTTGACCGGTCCGCAGCTACAAAAAGGTTGGGGACCACTGCTTTATTTGACATGGATGACCACATTACTGCGTCTTTGGTGATATTTGTTAGTGTTAATAAAATACCCTTAATAGCATGAATAAACTAAATGAATAAGTCTCTCGTAGGCTCATCATCATATACTGAATTTTGATATCGCTAAACATTGCTGAACAACAGGGACATCTATAGCTAAATAATGAGACTTACATATGAACTTCACACCATAAAAACAACTGCAGACATGAATTGTAGATGAGACTAAAAGTTGTAGCAGGAATTGAACTGGAAAAAAACGTATCCTTTTTCTCAGTAGGGTCACTATCACAGCAGCACGGCACTCGTCAATCAAACACGTTACTTACCGATGCACAAAATCGTCCAACATTGTCTTTTACGGATTAATGTTTAACTTGTGGAACCCTCAGATGTAAAGACATGATGTGCCTCCAATCTTTTCTTCTCTAAATAATGTAAGTTTTAAGTGAAGTGAAGTTGTGGCGAGCAGTACATCTTGGTGAACATAAATGGTTTAAGTCATTAAAAAAATATTTTTCTTAAGAGTGTATAAATCCACTCCATCCCATTTTAAGTATTTTTTTCATGATCACTTATATATTTGCCTCTAAACAGGACAGGTAAACAAACAGTAGCCTAATAGGACCCGGGACCCCTAAGTGTCCAGATGTGCCTCTAGGTCACGTGACTGCAATCCACCCTTTGACCGCTCTGGATGTAGGAGAAGGACATTACCGCCCTCTACAGGACATATATAGAATTGTGTGTTCCAGCAGTAATTGCAGTAGATGTTTGAAATAATGTTATTGATACTTAGAATATTATGACTATCATAAAAATAAAACAAATATTTTCAATATAGGTTAATAGCTTATTAATAAAGATTAACTTTATATCTAATACATCGAAAGAGTTGACTAGGTTCTACTTGCTTAAATGTCCCTTGTCATTTTTTTTAGAAATTAAACTGGTCATATTGTCAAAAAGATTGTCAGGATAAAAGAATACAATTTTAGTGGGTCTTGATTTTTTTTTAAGTGATAGAGGCCTTAAGCCTATGGTTTTACAGAGGATATGTATTGCAACAGTGACTTCAGTGTTCTGTTCACAGTTCAAGAGCTGCCGAACTGGGTTGAGTTCAGCTCTCATACCTTCCTTGAGAATGGGGTTGTTTAGTTTGTGTGGGCTAACTCTAATTTCCCTCCCAGGATCAACAATCTAGGTATGTCAAGTAAGTAACTTAGGCTGTTTACCTGTTCATCCACCAGTCAATTATGTCAAATTCCGATATATGCAAAGGGTGTACATCCATGATGGAAACGTCTGACAGGATCTATGATGTATATGTATATGCGTATGTCAAACTTAAAGAAAGTGTTTTCCAGGATGGAGACATGAATTAACGAAAGGGTTATATGTGGATAAAAAAACGGATGCCCCTTGGACCTACCAGTAGCTCCCTTTCAGAGGGGCGTGAGAGGGGCAGAAGAAGTCAAACAGGGGAGGAGGAAAAGGAGGGAAGGAGGAAGGGTGTTTGAGCGGGAAGGAGGAAAAGGATATAGCTCGCTCAACCGACACCCTGCCCTTTACTTCCCTCCCCTCCTTTTCCTCCAAACAGCAAAAACAAAGCGCACAGTTGCTGCTCTGGCACACAACCAACATAATCCATCTGCTTTCCCCTGTCTGTTATTTCCTGAACAAAAGCACATTCATCTGTGGAGCAAATATACTTTACTACTAAATGTGTTTTCTTATTGTACAGAACGAAAGCAGTGATGGACAACAAATCCAACATTATTGACATTATATTATGCATAATCAGTTTTTTAGGTATGGAACTTTTCAGAGGCATAAATATTTCCCACACGGCACACAATATGTGGGGGACAGGAAAAGTACCCCTCGCAGTAAAAAAACAAAAACAAATTCTCACAATAGTACCAAGGAGAAGCCAGAGCTAGAAAACCCCCTTACAAGCTAAGTGGTCCAAAACAGAACCACTAAGCCTTCTCATTGAAATACAAAAACGGACAGAGCCAAGTGGGTAAGATGAACGCAGTGTGCCGCCATGGGGAAACGGTGCTATATAGTGGAAGTGTTAATGCTGTACTTCAACCAATAACTTTACTCATTCAAACCCTTAAAATTATTCTTGTTGTACTTGTCTCGAAAACTAAAGGTGTTTGAATTGGGCCATTTTAGGACTGTATTTCTTTTTGTGAAAATGAAAACAATAATTAAGAAATAAGATATATAATTAGTAGGGACAAGTGACAAAACCGTAATAGCCAGACAGAAAAAATACATATATATATCTATGAGTGTTAACTTCGACAGCAGTTTTAGATTTAGTCTTGGTCATAGTCTTTTGACAAAAATGTATTTTAGTTTGTCGTATACATTTTTAGTTTACTAAATTCCTCAACATTTTAGTCAACTAAAATTATAGTAATTTTTGTCAACCAAAAAGTATATAGGATAACAAATCTTTGAAGACGTCTTGATACCACTTTTATTAAGTTTATTACAATTACTGTACAATGTAATAGTCAACTCCAAATAACTTAGAAGTGTAGTGCATGAAAATGTGTGTGCTGTTTAAGGTCATAAACAAAAACAAATACATTTTATTCTATACTGTGTGTATAACTACACTGGGTGTGTCTTGACATTTTTCACCTTCAGAGACGACGGCGATCATTGAGCTAAAAGGTACAGGACAAATGCTGGAAGGTTTGCTTGTACTTCACCTCAAAAGATGCTGAGTCAACCACCTGCAAAAAGTGCTTAAAGGTGATATTGTAAATAACTTTAATTTTCCTCAATTAATGTACGTAGGTTTAACTTGCAAACATTGGAACAAAAGTCTGAAATTGTGACAGTTGTATTGTATTGTACTGTTGATTTCTGATTTTGTTGTGCAAAATGTAAGCATTGAAGGTATAATATTGCACCTTTTTTTTGCACTTTCTCTGGGTTCTGTATTGCTACTTGTTTTGCTGTGAAAATTTGTTCCACAACTTGTGGATTTTACTTCACACTGATTAATTTGTTTCCTTACTGTTCCCAACATTTACCCTTACACATACATAAATATGCACATATAAATATAAAAACAAGAAATAGAATTTTTCTCACCTCATTTATAAATTTGATGCACTCCAGAAACATGTAATCATGGTGATGTTCATTTACCACTCTCTCATCAACAAAGTGGCGAGGGTCTAGAGTTGGGTGATCTACACGAGGAGACAGGGATGCAAGTGTATATATTTACCACCAGATGTCACAATTTTCCTTTATGTTTCCGAGCTCTGCACCACTGAGGTGATGTGGAGATATTCTTGGCACATTTACATTCCAGTGTATCACATTTCCTATACTAATGAATGCAAAAAAATAATTCCTCACAAATCTACACTCAGCACCCCCTGGTGACATAAAAAAACGCTATTTTAGCTACTTTTGCAACAAAAATAAATCCCATGTATGAAAGTAGAATACTTTGTTGCTGTGCTTGTAACTCAGAGGTTCTCTCTTAAGACACACAACTATTTTAATTTAAAAAAAAAAATCTGTAACAGACCCAGGCTTTGGGCAGTTTTGATATTTATGTGATATTTATATTGATATTTATATTTATATTATACTATAATATAATATATTTATATTATTTATATATTTATATAATATAATATATTTATATTATATATTATATTTATATTTATATTATAATATAATATATTTATATTGATATTTATATTTATTACCAACACCGAGCCTGGTCCTCCAAACCCGAAATCTCGGGTGAACAAATGTGATCTATAAAGATGGGTTATCAATCTAAATATCTATAGTATTGTTACCAAGATGGATATTGGTATTGGACTGACTGTCGCGTGGTGGGCATCAATACTTTTGTTGCATTTTCTCTTCTATACGTTCAGCAAATCACTTATTCCTTACAGAATTTATGCAAGCAAATGATCTCTTCCAGTTTGTACCTTTAAGTCTGGGCAAACAGCGCACCTCTCTCTGCTGCTTGCTCAGGCTCGCTCTGCCCCTCCCCTTCCTGCTTCACTGAATACTGACACTATTTTTCCACAAACATCTGCTTGTAATGTCAGTTATTTTTTTAATTTTACATTTTAAAGTTAATAATTTTGTTATATTGTTACTTTTTTTGTTATTTTGCAATATTGGCTTTTTTCTCAAACAATTGTGTCTAGTAGAAGAGAATAAGGGGATATTTGTTAATTCATGTTCTGTTACATAATTTCTGATTGTTGCATATAGTAATACAAACATTTATATGTATCCTGTGTTGTGATAACTATCATCTAGAGGCAAATTCAGAATTAAAAAATTATTCAATGATCATGACCAAAAGTTCCAGTCCTACCGCGACCCAAAGAGGGACAAATGGAGACAGCATAAACACAGACTTTATAATCTACTGGGCGGTCTTGAAGTGGCACGTTATCACCAAAGTAGCCATAATACTTTTATTTAGCTTCTTCGTTGACTACTTTCTGTTGCACGTCACAATTCATGGAGAGACGACTCAGGAGGCGTCCGTGTTCCCCACAGATATGAAGAGATTTACTTTCAAATATAAACGCGTTTAATATTTACGATTGCTGACACTGACTTGTTTTGGAACCAATTATAAGACAACGTCACTCCAAAAAGAGAACTGCACTTTTTTCCGGAATTTTGTCTATCGTTCACAATCATTATGAGACAAGAGGATCGATGCATTATTTTTTATGCATTCTAACTCGTAAATAAATGTAAATAATAGTCTGCTTACAATGGAGTAAACAGGAGGTCCTCTTATCCACCTACAAAGCCCTCTAAATAACCATCCAAAAAGTGCCAACAATACTCCATTTACATTTCATAACCTGAATTTTAACCATGTATAAGTGAGATTGTTATTATAAGCACGAACGCAGACTAACTATTTTTTGTGACGCATTGTCAGAGAGAACTATCTAGCTTGTTGCTGCCATAAAGACACCATGAGCTGGTGAACTACAAACCCCGTTTCCATATGAGTTGGGAAATTGTGTTAGATGTAAATATAAACGGAATACAATGATTTGCAAATCCTTTTCAACTCAATTGAATGCACTACAAAGACAAGATATTTGATGTTCAAACTCATAAACTTTATTTTTTTTTTTGCAAATAATAATTAACTTAGAATTTCATGGCTGCAACACGCGCCAAAGTAGTTGGGAAATGGCATGTTCACCACTGTGTTACATCACCTTTTCTTTTAACAACACTCAATAAACGATTGGGAACTGAGGAAACTAATTATTGAAGCTTTGAAAGTGGAATTCTTTCCCATTCTTGTTTTATGTAGAGCTTCAGTCGTTCAGCAGTCCGGGGTCTCTGCTGTCGTATTTAACGCCTCATAATGCGCCACACATTTTCGATGGGGGACAGGTCTGGACTGCAGGCAGAACCAGGAAAGTACCCGCATTCTTTTTTTACGAAGCCACGCTGTTGTAACACGTGCTGAAAGTGGCTTGGCATTGTCTTGCTGTCATAAGCAGGGGCGTCCATGAAAAATACGGCGCTTAGATGGCAGCATATGTTGTTCCAAAACTTGTATGTACCTTTCAGCATTAATGGTGCCTTCACAGATGTGTAAGTTACCCATGCCTTGGGCACTAATGCACCCCCATACCATCACAGATGCTGGCTTTTGAACTTTGCGTCGATAACAGTCTGGATGGTTCGCTTCCCCTTTGGTCCAGATGACACGATGTCGAATATTTCCAAAAACAATTTGAAATGTGGACTCGTCAGACCACAGAACACTTTTCCACTTTGCATGAGTCCATCTTAAATGATCTCGGGCCCAGAGAAGCTGGCGGCGTTTCTGGATGTTGTTGATAAATGGCTTTCGCTTTGCATAGTCGAGCTTTAACTTGCACTTACAGATGTAGCGACCAACTGTATTTAGTGACAGTGGTTTTCTGAAGTGTTCCTGAGCCCATGTGGTGATATCCTTTAGAGCAGGGGTAGGGAACCTAAGGCTCTCGAGCCAGATGTGGCTCTTTTGATGAATGCATCTGGCTCTCAGATAAATCTTAGCTGACATTGCTTAACACGTTAAGTAATGAATAATTCCGCTGGTAATCACAGTGTTAAAAATAACGTTCAAAATATTCTCATGCATTTTAATCCATCCATCCGTTTTTAACAGCACCTATTCAAGAATTCGCATTAATGGTAAGAAGTATTTTATTTATTATTGGTTAGCTTCAGAATAACAATGTTATTAAAAAGAATAAGATACGTATTATACTCAAAAAATGTTGGTCTTACTTAAAAATGCACGCAATTAGTATTACATGGCTCTCACAAAAATAAATTTAAAAATATTTGGCTTTCATGGCTCTCTCAGCCAAAAAGGTTCCCGACCCCTGCTTTAGAGATTGATGTCGGTTTTTGATACAGTGCCGTCTGAGGGATCGAAGGTCACGGTCATTCAATGTTGGTTTCCGGCCATGCCGCTTACGTGGGGTGATTTTTCCATTTCTATTCTCTGAACCTTTTGATGATATTATGGACCGTAGATGTTGAAATCCCTAAATTTCTTATATTGCACTTTGAGAAACGTTGTTGTTGAAACTGTTTGACTATTTGCTCACGCAGTTTTGGACAAAGGGGTGTACCTCGCCCCATCATTTCTTGTGAAAGACTGAGCATTTTTTGGGAAGCTGTTTTTATACCCAATCATGGCACCCACCTGTTCCCAATTAGCCTGCACACCTGTGGGATGTTCCAAATAAGTGTTTGATGAGCATTTCTCAACTTTATCAGTATTTATTGCCACCTTTCCCAACTTCTTTGTCACATATTGCTGGCATCAAATTCTAAAGTTAATGATTATTTGCAAAAAAAAAAATGTTTATCAGTTTGAACATCAAATATGTTGTCTTTGTAGCATATTCAACTGAATATGGGTTGAAAATGACTTGCAAATCATTGTATTCCGTTTATATTCACATTCAACACAATTTCCCAACTCATATGGAAACGGGGGTTTGTATTTTCTTGCCTTGGAGCTAGTGAAAGTTTATCCTACACTGACCAAAAATATAAACGCAGCACTTTGGTTTTTGCTTCCATTTTTCATGAGTTGTACTCAAAGATGTAAAACTTTTACTACACTTGGAGAACAACAAAGCTTTTTTATTAGACTTTATCTTTATTAGTCAAATTTCTTTGTGTTTTATATTGATATCAAAAAGTAAACACCATGTTGTGGATTTGTTCATTTCACAAAGTTACTTTGAAAACCATTCTTGTGACAAAGCACTTTGTTAATGTTTTATTGTGTATAATTAATTCCTAAACAACATATTTTTGATCAAACTCTTAACGGATCTGTTGTGATACAGCATCTACATCTACAAATAAATGTACACAACTTAAAAAAATACTTATATTAAAATATAAATAAAGGCATCATGTAATGTGAAAAGGGTGACATGTTGATACTATTAATGAACATAAAGACGAATATTTGCCTTTAAATATATGGATTAAGTTTATAGCCTTATTAGAATATTGATTAAAAAAATTATCCTAATCATTATTTTGGCCATAACCGTGTGGCCCTATGTGTAAGACTAGATCTCATACATAATGAACACACTATTTTTATTCATATTGACAAAAAGAGAAGTTACGTCTTATGGCCATCAGGTGCAATCTTGCAAAATTCTTAAAGTTTTTGTTTATCTCTTATGTCCACAAGGTGCTATCTTGCACAATTTACACATTTATTTTTACATATTTATGTTATTTTATTTTTGCCATATTACTTTGTTTATAACGCTTGTGTTGATTTCATGTGCACATTCAATTTTTACTTGAGGTACAAGTACAGTGTTGTTATATACAGTAATGTTTCTTCTTCAAAGGAAATCATTTTGAATGTGTCGTTTCTGTTTTTTTGTTTTATTAATAAAACTTGGTTAAAAGATTTCAGTATAACTACTTTTAGAAAATGTTTGCACATTTAAAAATACCGCGATGATAATGATAATGATAACCGTGATAAATTTGGTCACAATAACCGTGATAAGAACTTTTCATACCGTGACATCCATATAATGGATAATTGTAACATAATTGTTTCGTCTAACAAATTGATAACAAAAACAACCCGGCATGACTTTTTTTCTTACATTTTCAACTGTTTAACACATCCCATCATTAACGTTAATCTGTATAAACAACATGGGCGCAGCTATTTTGGAAGCGTGTGTCAAAGGTTAACCGACAATGAGAACAACCGTGTTGTTCTGCGATTTTCCGAGAGATACACTAGTTGCATCAGGGTCTGGAAGGACGTCAGGTGTTCGGTGAATTTAGGTCAGGCAGCTCTCTAAATACCAAGTAAGGAACGAATCAAAAAAAGAAAACATGAACAATTACAGGCTGTTGGGAAAAAATGTAGCAAGCTACATAACTTCTTTAGGTAGGTTAGTTTCATAGTTTAAATGGAGTGCTAAATTAGTTGATCGTTTGCCCTCAAAACTCAGCAGTTCTAGACCTGTCAATATTGTTCATCTGCTGTATCGCCTCGGCTCCTCAAAGCTATTCTAGATTATAAACAATGCCACTCATCTAAATATTAGGAGGATTTAGCCTTCAATCTAGAGGTTGTTCATCTGTGTCATTCAATGTATACACACACAACCGAAGACATTGTCTGCAGGGAGACTATTCCTTGTAAACCCTTCATGTGCATCTTGATTAAGTTTTCATATAAACGGGAAGATATGCACATCCTAACAGTCGTCACCGATCTAAGAGCAGATATTGTACAGTAAGATACTGTTTTATTATGTTTGTATTTCTTGTTTAGCACTTAGCAATACTGCTACACGATGTTTAGTGTTTCACTAAAGCTGGATCTGTTTAGCAGAGCTTCTAAAACTTGGAGCTCATTATCCTTATATTCAGGATCAACAATATATAAGTTTATGGATCAGAATTTTTCCCAAAGTAATTGTTGGCTCTTACAAAGTCTGCATGATTTTCACTGTTGTTTGTGATGAAGGGATTTGCGGTTTCCTAGCTCTACGTCACGCGATGACGTGTCTGGCTTGCTCATTATTTCTCAAAATGGCTCGGGAATTTCCGTGAGATTGATACTATTTGATCATATCTATTTACTCGCTAACTTTGTAAGTCTTTCAGTGTCATACATCAGATATATGTGATAATAGCTTCAATATAGAAGCAACTTGTTTTTCCACTCTACTGGTACTTTAAAATGAGCAAATTACAAAAATATTACATGTTGTTATGAATGTGCCTGTTACTACAATACATACATGCTAAAGCCTGGAATATGCTCTTGCTTAGCTTGCGTAGGCAACGCCATTGTGCCCCATCCCCCCGTGTACCGTGCTGCAAGGCTTGCATGCACCGCCAAAAAATCCTAGGTTCGCGTTGCCGGCGACGCAGAACGCAGAGCTGTGATTGGTCACTTTTTGCCAAGGAGGGTCCCTTATTACAGGCGAGCAGAGTTTTTGCTTGAAGTGATATATAACAGTGATTAAACATTTGCATGAAAACTGATGTGTACTTAATATCCCAATGAGCTCTAAAAATAATTACTAAAGGTGTCGTTATTCAGGTTATTGTGTTGTTGCGTCCAGAAGAAATCACAAAGTATGACACTCTTTTCATCTTTCATTGTCAATCTTGTTCTATCAACAGGTTCAATTCTGACAAATTAACATTAACACCAGCATATCCTTAACTTACAATAGTTATTTAACAGTTTTATTTACATGATAGCTCTCTCTCGTCCCATGTCCCGAATGGTCTAATAGCGTTGCAAATAACAATAGCATCCTCTGCCGCGACTCGTTAAGAAGTTGCACAGTCCATCTTCACGAAGGTATTTTCCTCTGGTTTATAAGTAAAACGTCCATTTATTAATCACATGTGTTAACCTTGACAAAGTAAACTGATGATTCTGAATGATTAGTTCCACTGTAGACAAAGATGTCGATGTTGTTGTCGTCTATCGTCACTCTCCATAAGAAGGAAACAGTATTTAGTCAAAAATAGCTGCAGCTGGTCCTTCTGGGGACACTGCCCCTTAGGGTTTTGGAAGAGAATTACAAGTCTGGCGCTACACCCCAAAGAAGAACTATCAATCAAACAAGACCTGGTCAGAGGGGACGCAATCTGCGTAACGCAAGAGTATACACCAGGCTTTACAGCATGTATATAAAACGTTCATGGAGGTGTTTGGATGTTTTTTTAAGTGCTTTATAGGCGGAATAGAGTGACTCCCATAGGCTCCATTGCAACCTGACTTTAGATCACATTTATTTACTACCGGTAGTTAGAATGCATAAAAAAAATAAAAAACAAAAAAAGTGCAGTTCCCTTTTAACACACCTCAGACTACAATCCGACAATCTTTAAGACATAAGATAATCGAGCGTTTGCTGTCTTTGGTTGGAAGGGGGAAAATCGGGACAAAAACAGCGCGACTGTCTTTAAGTGTGTACCCCGCTTCAGTTCTTCCTTAGATCGTTCCTTATCTTTTTGGCGTGGTCAGCCCAAGATATATAATAGTGACAGAAACAAAACTGCATGGTTTTTAAAAGGGTTTGAGAGATTTTCAAGTTTCTTACCAACAAATTGCGCACTGCCCCATATGAAAGGCAGAAACTGAAAGTCATCGAGGCCCCATACACCTTGGCTTCCAGCCGGTTCCATTCTGTAGGTCCTCTGAAGTTTCCGCATCACAGAAAGATACCTTAAAAAAACATGACCTTGATTTAAAATGTTAAATGTTAATCAACTAAAATGTGTAGTTTTTAGCACTTCTATAGTGTCAACTGGCAGATATGATTTTCAACTATGCGCTACTTTATTATTTAGTATTAGAAATGTCAACAGCGGAGAAAGCATGTGCATTTATGAGCCAGTCTGCCCCACAACAAGAGGATGGAGAAAAAGAAGGAGCTTATTGACTACTTTGTCAGACTACGATAGTGGACTGGCGCAAAGTTCTTTGCGTAAATCTTAAGCTTATATGGAGAAATCCGCTGACGCCACACTGGGGAAAAAAATGTTGCAACTTGGGCAAATTCCATACATATTTTTTGGTGGAAATATGAAGGAAGGAAAGATAGTTTTATAAATATCTCTGCCATGTTTCCATGTTTTGATTTCACATTTTCTGGACTTAAGCAGATCCACAATACACAAAAAAGGTACCACTAGGTAGGAAAAGTTGGTTTTGCATAATAGGTCCTCTTACCTAAGCAGTACAAACAAAATAAATACCGATCTGTACCCAATTTGTAATTTCCCTAAATATAACAGTCCAGAGTTTCATACTTTGCACTTTAATTTGTTCTTTAACAATTTTTATGTCACAAATGTGCAGCTTCCCAATTGTATAGTTGTCTTTGTGGAAAAGCATGAATTAGGCCACAAGCGAAAAAAGTGTGTCTAAATTTCTAAATGGTAAGATGTTCTAACAGTCATTTAAAGGGGCTCTAATATGCAAAACCAACTTTTCTAACCTGATGGTACCTGCTTATGTGTATTTGGGATGTGCATAAGTCCTGAAAATGTGAAATCAAACAGTGAAGAAATTGCAGAGATATTTATAAAACAATCTTGTTTTCCTTCATACTTCCTCCAAACAGTCCTTTTGGAATTTATCAGTCCTTTGATGTTATTTAATGTTCAAGCATTTGTAGTCCAAACAATTAAATGTCCATGGAACGACACAAAGGCCAAAAATGCTCTGTTGTTGTTTTACCCAGCACAAGTCAATATACAAACTTTCAGCCTCATGTGAGTTAAGAAAGTACCTTACTTTTATGATTAGTGGTAATGCACCTTCAATTCAGAGGAAGTCTCTTTTCGTGTGTGCAAAGCACTTCAAATAGTCGTGCTTCAGAAACCTGTGCCAGTGTGAATAAAGATTTACCAATAAACTACTTTTAATAACGGGCTCAGTGACTACTATTTATGGCAATGGAGGAGACAATGAAACGGTAAGTCATAACAGTAGGTTAGAAATGTTGTTAAAGATACTTTTGAAATGTTAACTCAGTTTGTTGCGTAACTAGCTTAGCCTTATAATGTAGGACAACTGCGTCATCGTCCTCCGGCAAAATAATGAATCCATCCATCCATTTTCTACCTTGATTCTCCTAAAAACTACTTCTAATTGGATCAGTGCCTACTGTGTTTGGCAATGGACGTGTAAGTTATATAATCTGTTATTACGTTTGCAATATCAAATGTAGCGTAGATGATAGCTTTTAGCCTCTATTGTTTAAAACTCGAAGCAGCCGAGCAGCGAGTTCTTTACATGATAAAGAATAGTGAAGCCTTTTATTGTCAGTATACATTTGTATATATCCAGGATCTAGCATTAGAAAGTTACAGACTCAGTAGAAGTTTAATTATTGCACATGTAATATGTCACTATATTGATGATTAGGGACCTGATCTAGTAAACGTTTGCATGTATGAAAACACATGCAAACTTGATAGAGCATGCAAAGCTGATGTCCTAAACATGTGTGCAGAGGGATGCGTATCTTTAGTAGCAGAATCAGGTGCGCAATACATCCATGTCTGTCTTCAAGAATATGCAGAATATATCCATCCATCCATCCATCCATCTTCTTCCGCTTATCCGAGGTCGGGTCGCGGGGGCAGCAGTCTAAGCAGGGAAGCCCAGACTTCCCTCTCCCCAGCCACTTCATCCAGCTCCTCCCGGGGGACCCCGAGGCGTTCCCAGGCCAGCCGGGAGACATAGTCTTCCCAACGTGTCCTGGGTCTTCCCTGCGGCCTCCTACCGGTCGGACGTGCCCTAAACACCTCCCTAGGGAGGCATTCGGGTGGCATCCTGACCAGATGCCCGAACCACCTCATCTGGCTCCTCTCGATGTGGAGGAGCAGCGGCTTTACTTTGAGCTCCTCCCGGATGGCAGAGCTTCTCACCCTATCTCTAAGGGAGAGCCCGCTACCCGGCGGAGGAAACTCATTTCGGCCGCTTGTACCCGTGATCTTGTCCTTTCGGCCATAACCCAAAGCTCATGACCATAGGTGAGGATGGGAACGTAGATCGACCGGTAAATTGAGAGCTTTGCCTTCCGGCTCAGCTCCTTCTTCACCACAACAGACCGATACAGCGTCCGCATTACTGAAGACGCCGCACCGATCCGCCTGTCGATCTCACGATTCACTCTTCCCTCACTCGTGAACAAGACTCCGAGGTACTTGAACTCCTCCACTTGGGGCAAGATCTCCTCCCCAACCCGGAGATGGCACTCCACCCTTTTCCGGGCGAGAACCATGGACTCGGACTTGGAGGTGCTGATTCTCATCCCAGTCGCTTCACACTCAGCTGCGAACCGATCCAGTGAGAGCTGAAGATCCTGGCCAGATGAAGCCATCAGGACCACATCATCTGCAAAAAGCAGAGACCTAATCCTGCAGCCACCAAACCAGATCCCCTCAACGCCTTGACTGCGCCTAGAAATTCTGTCCATAAAAGTTATGAACAGAATCGGTGACAAAGGGCAGCCTTGGCGGAGTCCAACCCTCACTGGAAACGTGTCCGACTTACTACCGGCAATGCGGACCAAGCTCTGGCACTGATCATACAGGGAGCGGACTGCCACAATCAGACAGTCCGATACCCCATACTCTCTGAGCACTCCCCACAGGACTTCCCGAGGGACACGGTCGAATGCCTTCTCCAAGTCCACAAAACACATGTAGACTGGTTGGGCAAACTCCCATGCACCCTCAAGGACCCTGCCGAGAGTATAGAGCTGGTCCACAGTTCCACGACCAGGACGAAAACCACACTGTTCCTCCTGAATCCGAGGTTCGACTATCCGGCGTAGCCTCCTCTCCAGTACACCTGAATAGACCTTACCGGGAAGGCTGAGGAGTGTGATCCCACGATAGTTAGAACACACCCTCCGGTTCCCCTTCTTAAAGAGAGGAACCACCACCCCGGTCTGCCAATCCAGTGGTACCGCCCCCGATGTCCACGCGATGCTGCAGAGTCTTGTCAACCAAGACAGCCCCACAGCATCCAGAGCCTTAAGGAATTCCGGGCGGATCTCATCTACCCCAGGAGCCTTGCCACCGAGGAGCTTTTTAACTACCTCAGCAACCTCAGCCCCAGAAATAGGAGAGCCCACCACAGACTCCCCAGGCACTGCTTCCTCATAGGAAGACGTGTTGGTGGGATTGAGGAGGTCTTCGAAGTATTCCCTCCACCGATCCACAACATCCGCAGTCGAGATCAGCAGAACACCATCCTCGCCATACACGGTGTTGATAGTGCACTGCTTCCCCTTCCTGAGGCGGCGAATGGTGGTCCAGAATTGCTTCGAAGCCGTCCGGAAGTCGTTTTCCATGGCCTCACCGAACTCCTCCCATGTCCGAGTTTTTGCCTCTGCGACCGCTGAAGCCGCACACCGCTTGGCCTGTCGGTACCTGTCCGCTGCCTCAGGAGTCCTATGAGCCAAAAGAACCCGATAGGACTCCTTCTTCAGCTTGACGGCATCCCTCACCGCCGGTGTCCACCAACGGGTTCTAGGATTACCGCCACGACAAGCACCAACTACCTTGCGGCCAAAGCTCCAATCAGCCGCCTCGACAATAGAGGCGCGGAACATGGTCCATTCGGACTCAATGTCCAGCACCTCCCTCGTGACATGTTCAAAGTTCTTCCGGAGGTGGGAATTGAAACTCTCTCTGACAGGAGACTCTGCCAGACGTTCCCAGCAAACCCTCACAATGCGTTTGGGCCTGCCAGGTCTGTCCGGCATCCTCCCTCACCATCGCAGCCAACTCACCACCAGGTGGTGATTGGTAGAAAGCTCCGCCCCTCTCTTCACCCGAGTGTCCAAAACATGAGGCCGCAAATCCGATGACACAACTACAAAGTCGATCATGGAACTGCGGCCTAGGGTGTCCTGGTGCCAAGTGCACATATGGACACCCTTATGTTTGAACATGGTGTTCGTTATGGATAATCTGTGACGGGCACAAAAGTCCAATAACAAAACACCGCTCGGGTTCAGATCCGGGCAGCCATTCTTCCCAATCACGCCTCTCCAGGTTTCACTGTCGCTGCCAACATGAGCATTGAAGTCCCCCAGTAGAACGAGGGAATCACCCGGGGGAGCACTCTCAAGTACTCCCTCGAGTGAATCCAAAAAGGGTGGGTACTCTGAGCTGCGGTTTGGCGCGTAAGCGCAAACCACAGTCAGGACCCGTTCCCCCACCCGAAGGCGAAGGGAAGCTACCCTCTCGTCCACCGGGTTGAACTCCAATGTACAGGCTCTGAGCCGGGGGGAAACAAGAATTGCCACCCCAGCCCGTCGCCTCTCACTGCCGGCAACGCCAGAGTGGAAAAGAGTCCATCCCTTCTCGAGAGAACTGGTTCCAGAGCCCTTGCTGTGCGTCGAAGTGAGTCCGACTATATCTAGTCGGAACTTCTCCACCTCGCGCACTAGCTCAGGCTCCTTCCCCCCCAGCGAGGTGACGTTCCACGTCCCAAGAGCTAGCTTCTGTAGCCGAGGATCGGACCGCCAAGTGCCCTGCCCTCGGCTGCCGCCCAGCTCACATCGCACCCGACCTCTATGACCCCTGCTATGGGTGGTGAGCCCATTGGAGGGGGGACCCACGTTGCCTCTTCGGGCTGTGCCCGGCCGGGCCCCATGGGGACAGGCCCGGCCACCAGGCGCTCGCCATCGTGCCCCACCTCCGGGCCTGGCTCCAGAGGGGGGCCCCGGTGACCCGCGTCCGGGCAAGGGAAATCTGGGTTCCTTAGTCGTTTTCTTCATAGAGGTCTTCGAGCTGCTCTTTGTCTGATCCCTCACCTAGGACCAGTTTGTCTTGGGAGACCCTACCAGGGGGCATCAAGCCCCCGGACAACATAGCTCCTAGGATCATTGGGACACGCAAACTCCTCTACCACGTTAAGGTGGCAGCTCAGAGAGGAGAATGCAGAATATACTCTGATCATAATAATGCCAACAATATTGGAAGGAGAACATGCATTCAGCATGTGCAATGTGATTTATGAAGGCTTATCACTGTACTGTGGGCGCTATTTTGTGTTTTTATTTAGCATGTCTGAAAACTCCATGCAAACTGACAGTGAGGTGATCGTGCAGCAAAAAACAGACGATGGACAGAGAATCCTCAATCCTACTTGTGTGTATCAACATATTTGGACTGTCATAAATA
>NC_084567.2:23560000-23792500 GCF_033978685.3 Nerophis lumbriciformis | reverse complement strand
GAGCAGTAAGGAAATAGATGGATGGATTGAGGATGTATCAAGTAGTTTTTAAGTTTACTTGTATTATCCGCGTTGAACATTTTTCCCGTCATGCGACGAAACCGGCTGGTTCGGTGTCGCCCTGGAAACGGTCGAAACGAAAGTGGCGCACTTTGGTTTGCAGAACACAGACTTTCTTACCGCCGCCAAAAAGGTTGTGTTTTGAACTGGCCTTGTTTAACTGTTTGGTAACAACATAACTCAACGAGTTATGAATAGATTCAATGTCCAAAAAACAAATATTTTTATCTACGACGAGTATGAACACACTTTACTTTCTGCTTACGACGTGCCACGCTCCCACCTTGCCGTTCCCACGCTGCATAGAGGATTCTGGGAGAAGTAGTTTATTGACAGAACCTGCCAACGCTAAAATGCCAGAAAAACTACTCTCACCAGGTTTTAATTTGATACCGTCACACGTCACGGTGTTATTGATAAGACTTTGAAACCGAAATACAGCGGTATTTATAATACCGTTACATCCGTAGTTCATATATTCCCATTCAGGTGAATAATGACTCATAATCCTCATGAAAAAAGGGAGTGAAACAAAGCACATACCAAGTGTCTTTTAGTGTCTGTCTCGCCATTTCTGGGTCAAAATTGGATGCCAAAGTTGACCAACTCGTACGATTATGTCTCCATCCTTCTACTATGCAGGTGAGAGGCATTATTCATGATCTAGAACAGGGGTATCCAAACTTATTGACTGGGGTCTGCATTGGACTAAACAAAATTTGGGGGCCAAAAGCCGACTGCATGCAAAGTAAAGCCCGGCGTATACAATCGCGTCGCAAAACTTGCATGGGCAAAGCCGTCGTGCCCCCTCACTCTGCGTAGCCTACCGCAAAGCTTGCGTGCACCTTCCAAAAATCAGAGCCGTGATTGATCAGTTTTTGCCGAGGAGGGTCCACGAACACAGGCGAGCAGAGTTTGTGCTTGAAATGCACACATTTTTGTATGAAATAAAACAACAGTGATTAAACATTTCCATGAAAACTGATAAGAGTACTTAATAAATCGGTGCATGCGCTCTTAAATTAAAAACTGAATGCGCATTGTTCAGTGTTTTGTGTTGTTGTTGCGTCCAGAAGGAGTCACAAAGTATGACACTCTTTTCAACTTGTATTTTTAATCTGGTGCTAACAGGTTCAATTCTGACACATTGTTTCTTAATGAGTGGAACTGGCCTAAACCCTCCACTCATTAAGGGGGAGAATTGGGTGAAATAAAACCTGAAATAGCTCTACATCATATCCGGCCACCATTGTGATTTTGTAGTTCTCTTTAAGACCACCGCCATTTAGATTGCAGTCCCTACGTCTACTACCATGAATTGATTAACGTGGACTCCGACTTAAACAAATTGAAAAACTTAATCGGGTGTTACCATTTAAGTGGTCAATTGTACGGTATATGTACTGTACTGTGCAATCTACTAATAAAAGTCTCAATCAATCAATCAAAAACGTCAGAATGAGTTATGAACCCAACAGAGAGATCGTTTTTGAAGGTTTTACGCCATTTTAGTTGTAGTACTTACAGCAGTTATTCTGTTTTTAAGGCTTAATCCAACCTCTCACATGTATTACTTAATTTGATTTCAGTGATTCATAATTTTTAAATCATTTTATTAATTTTAGTTGCAGCTGAGATAGGCATCACACCCCGTGACCCCTAAAGGGACAAGCGGTAGAAAATGGATGGATGGATCATAAATAGTGCATTCACGCCACTATTTCACAGCATTTTAACCCCGTTGCAAAAATGTATTTCTATACCATGCCAAACCCATATATTATCTTATTTTAGTTGTCTTGTACTACCAAGGCTGCTTTTGTAACAGATTTGAGTTATAGTAGATATGTATAATTTAAATAAAAGTTTATTTACTATTTTTCTTATTTTAAAAGTCCAATGTTGTACAATTGTGTCTTAAATAAAAGTTAACTATGTTCCTTATATCAAAAGTATTGTCTACTTTTTGTCTTAAATAAAGGTTTCTAAACTATTCTCATATTAAAAGTATTATTATTCTAAACTACTTTCCTTATTGTAATTAATGCATTTACGCCACTATTTCACGGCACTTTAACCCAATTACAAAAGTTTGTATCTATGCCAAGCGAAACCCATATATTATCTTATTTTAAGATTATATTTTTTTATATTTTTAACAAAAATATTATATTTTTAACATTAAAATATTTGTTCAACAGAGGGTTTAACAATACATACAGGTGAAGTAACATACTACTATTGGGAATGATTAGTTCCAGTCTAGATAGACAAAGATGTCCATGTTGTGGTTGTCTGTCGTCACTCTGTACACAAAGGAAACAGTATCTATTATCTAGTCAACAGCAACTGCAGTTGCGCCTTTTAGAGAGACTGCCCCTTATTTAGTGTTTTGGAGGAGGAATTACAAGTGTTGCGCCACCCCCACGGAAGAACTATAAATCAAACAAGACGCCGTCGGTGGGGACGAGAGTATATTCCAGAATACATATACATACATATATATATTGCCCATACATATTTATGTGTACATATTATAGTAATATAATGGATATATAATTATTATTAAGAGTATGTGAAAGTTCAACTCCTACCTTGTTTACCTTTGTGACGTCTTCCTTAAAATTTTGTAACCAGAAATATTATAAAAACGGTTATCGCGCGCTGATTCTCCACTTCGTGCGCGCGTGGTGCCTTTCTGCGCGCGCGCGACGCCTTTCTGCGCGCTCTCTGTGTACTCCTGGCATCTCTCCTCGCGCTGTCATGTTTCTTTTTGGCACTTTGGGGGCGGGTATGCTTAGAAATCTTACTGATTGGTCAGGCGAAAAATGCTGAAAAATGCTCAGAGCCAATCAGAAGTATAGCAGGGCGGGTCATCGTCAATATGTATCAAGATTTACGGAGGAAGAAGTGGATAAAAAAATGTCGCGCGCTGATGAAGGTTATTTCATACCACAGAAACACAATACAGGGTAATACAAAATGTGACCCAAATAAATAATAAGACAACAAACACCATAATCACATCTTTCAGCCAGAACTGGTCCACCAGCAATAACATTATTTTATATTTTCACTTCTTCTTGAACATTTGTTTTCTAATTTATGGAATTTCTTTTAATTCAGCCATAAAATTAATGAAATAATCTTTGAATTTTGTTTTTAAAATGTTAAAAATAGCTTTTAATAATGTATTCTGAAACAGTTTAAAATAATCAGAGAACTGACTAACACTGACCCTACACAACTATGTTGCACAATTAAGTCTTTTTTTTTTAAAGCGAAAGAGGTAATTTCAACAGGTACAGCATCCTATGTCATATCTACATGTAATAAGATTTGCAACAAGGCAAACCGTTTGTAAATTGGTCGAAAATCGAGCAAGTTATGGTAATTTAATTAGTACATGTACCATTGACATCAATGTAATGATTGAGGCTAGATGTCCGAGGTAAGATGGCTACAACGTTGCTACACTGGAGAATGATTGGTCATATGAAAAATGCTCAGAGCCAATCAGAAAGGAGGGGCCGTCTAAGCATACCCGCCCCCAAAGTGCCAAAAAGAAACATGACAGCGCGAGGAGAGATGCCAGGAGTACACAGAGAGCGCGCAGAAAGGCGTCGCGCGCGCGCAAAAAGGCGTCGCGCGCGCGCAAAAAGGCACCACGCGCGCACAGAAAGGCATCGCGTGCGCGCAAAAGACACCACGCGCGCGCAAAATGGTGTCGCGCGTGCGCACGAAGTGGAGAATTAGCGCGCGATAACAGTTTTTATGTGCTCGGATTTTTGGCACTAATGTGACGCCATAGAGGAGAGCCAGAGACAGAGGACGACGAGCGACCGAGGAAGAGGAGCTGAAAAGCGAGGAAAGAAAGAGAAAAGAGTTGGAAGAGAAAATACTTTGTGTAAAATTAAAAGATTGTAAACCTGGCAAAGCCATCTGGCGTTCAGTTTGTCGGTCCTGAAAGAACCCCACGGCACAAGACGTGTCACAAACGCTAACGTTAATTAGTTGTGCAAATACCTTTTACAACATTAACAGTTACATATACTATGTACAAACCAACAATTAACTTTCACTTTAATCATACTATCATTGTTGTGTTATTAAGCAAAATAAGCAATACTTTTACTTTTGTTGAAATATTTACACTGTACACTTTTTTGTATTGGATGTTTATCTTTATTTTTGCACATTTTAAAGCAAAATAAGCAATACTTTTACTTTTGAAATGCTTATACTATTGCAGAATATTAAGATTTGCACTGGATGTTTACTTTTATATTTGCACATTAAAAAGCAAATAAGCTACTTTTAATTTTGCTAAATGTTTAAAGTTTTAAATGTTTACATTGTTACAGAATATTTTGTCATGTTGTTGTCAATGTTGACTGAGTGGCCATACCTTTTTTTGTGTAAATAAAAGCCATGCCATTTGAAAAAACTGGCCTACATTTATTTTTTCCTCTTCATTTTAAATAAAAAAAATAATCAGTAAAAGGAAAAATAATCTATAGATTAATCGAAAAAAATAATCTATAGATTAACCGATTAATCGAAAAAATAATCTATAGATTAATCGATAGAAAAATAATCGTTAGCTGCAGCCCTAAACGTAACAACAATCGTTTGTACAAAAACAAAGAATGGGGCATTTCCAATGTTATCAGGAAATGATTACAGATACTTCAGTTTGCATTGATTACAGGGGAACTGCACTTGTTATTTTTATTTTGTCTATTATTCACAAACCTTATGTAAGACAAGCACATATGTTTTTCTTTGTTTATGCATCTAACTAGTAAATACATGTGATCAAAAGTCTGCTTACAATGAAGCCTATGGGAGGTGCACTATTATGCACCCTTTATGCGACTGTGAATTGTTTTTGTTTGCGGATGACTCGGCCCTGCTGGTATCCGGCAAGGACAAGTCACAGGTGGAGAAAAT
Source organism: Nerophis lumbriciformis (assembly GCF_033978685.3). Classification (NCBI taxonomy): domain Eukaryota; kingdom Metazoa; phylum Chordata; class Actinopteri; order Syngnathiformes; family Syngnathidae; genus Nerophis; species Nerophis lumbriciformis. Next base: position 23,787,487 of record NC_084567.2, on the reverse strand, counting down.
CCTCAATGCTGAACTCTAATATATTGTATGAATGATTATATAGCCTATATTATTCAAGCACTATTGACAAGTGTTGCGCAGAAAATGTGGCCACTGAAAATTGGAAACAACCGTAAGCAAGACTCATGCCAGTGTCTGGAGCCTCGGCGGTAAGACTTTGCTGCACCTTCGCGTACGTCACATCTCTACCGGGCAAACCCCAGCGACCCCTTTTTAGGTCTGCACCAACCAGTTGAGAATCACCAGTCTAAACATTACCGCGCTACAACAGTAACACTCCCAAAATAGTTCAGTATCTCAGGGTTTCAAACTTAAATATGACTGAGTTTAATCAATCAGATATTAAATGATAATTACATTTAAGCATGTCAAGATGTTTGTGTGTATTCAAACAAACCTGTTCTAGTTTGGCAAACCAGCTTCTGAAAGCCTTATTCCCAAAGCGAGATGGTTGGTCAACAGGAGGCGTCTCGTTTATCCATCGGTCTAGAGTCCCCAAAAGATCTATTAGCTTCTCCACTGTCTGTCAGGCAAGAATGAAAATGTTGAGTGCAGGAACGCACAAAGGCATACTAACTTTCTACACAGTACACATTAAAAGTGAAGGACAGGAAGTATTTATTGTGTCAAGCGACTACCCATTGAACAAATACAGAGAAGCCTAGCCTTTGGCTAGCGATAGTGTCAAGGAGAAGCCAGGGTTTAAAATCCCTCTTCTGTAGTTAAAGTTTTCTGTTTGGGAACACTTAGTTTACACTAAGCCAGATAAGGTTATCCAGGGTAAATCACACCTAACCTTATGTGTGTCCACACACAACAATGCCACCGTTTAAGACCCCCCGTGCCCCTCCGTCCGCCGGTGCAACGCGACCTAGTACGCATGCGCGAAAAAATGAAAAAATAAAATAATTAAATAAGCGTCCATTTGCTCCAAGCTCTCAGGTAGATGTTTGCTGTGTTTTGTGTGCAAGTTTTTCAATTAAAATGTATCTCCTTTGAACAATATCCAGTGTTGTGGTATTTCAATTAACTAGAGTCCAGTGTTCTGTGGAGCCCTATTGTAGTGAATCACACCTGAGCCATCATAAATGAATCAAATCTTTAATCGACATGAGAAAGTAGATAATGCGATAAACTGTTTGGGATACAAGGGGATGATTCCATCTTTCAGCTGCGCGCTAATGGCGTAGTTAGCGAAAATGCGGGTATCATGCACACTGCCTGGCCATTTCACAGTCACATCCATACAGCAATATTTGTAGTCACACACTGCCTATCACGATCACATCCACGAGAGGAAGGGACCAAGTTTTCCGGTAAGTAGAATCACAGCGGACTGTTCGAAAGTTTTCTTGCTGTCTGAGATGTGTAGTATCCGAAATAGCTGTAATCGCCTGTTGCCTTCTCTTAAGGTATTGATTTGTGATTTCCAAAAGCGCCTGTACATGTACAAGAAGGAGAAACACGGGCATGTCTGCATGATCTTCCTCCATCGTTGTTATGAAGCTGGCTGGGGCGCGTTCTTTCTGGCGTCACTTCCTGTGTGGGCGCGGTCTTTCTGGTGTCACTTCCTCTCCAAACTCACTTTGTAAACGATCAATAAGTCCATTTAAAGCTAAGTGCCGAAGATTCAAGAAATACACGGCTGACTTACCCGTGTAAAAATTTGTCAGAGGAGGAGGACCTTAAACGATGATTTAGTGTGGCTGAAACGGGGCTTAGGCTAAATAATTATTCGTTTAAGGGGTTAAATGACTTAGTGTGTAGACATCGCCTTAGCCTTAAGACTCAGCACACCTAAACCCATTACAAACCACGCACCCAAACACACAGGCCACCTGGGTGAGAGACATGCCCCTAGTGTCTGTTATACTATACTGTATAATTATACTCACACCATCTTCACACGAAGCCAAGATGTGGATTTAAGTTTGCATACGCTACCATTTTTGACCTAAACTGGAACATTTTTAGCGTCTAGGTACAAAAAGTAACGTGCCCCCTGCACCCTTGAATATTTTTATGTATGTGGTTTTTGGTGGAAAAGGTTTTAACACCCCCGTTGAAACGCGTGATCTGTACCAAAACAGGATGGTGGCGTACTGTTCTATCCCTAGTTTAGAATAGTTCAGTTTTGACCTGCTTCATCTCTAAAGTGTATTAACTCTCATTTTTGCTACAATTCCTTCTAATATTTGAGTTTTGTAGAATGTTGCCATAATCCCTAGCACAGAAAACTGTCAGCACACTATAAATCTCTCTAAGGGTGACAAAAGAAAACATACCTCAGAAACTTTATATTCACATGTCAGCTTCTTTCCCTTTACACTTTCATTCAAAGCCAGAATGAAGCCCATATAGTCAGCATATGCCTGGAATGAGGGATTAAAAAAAGAGTCAAACACAGTGACTATTTAGTCAGGTTTGCAATTAGACCAGGGCGATGTATCGATAACTTCATTTTTTTTATTGTTGCAGACGATTTCGAAAATTAAAAAATATATATCTTTCTCCTCTCTACTTTTGCCCCTGGGAGCTTCCGTAGCTTTCGTCCGCCCACTTATTTCCTCAGGGAGATTCACACATCTAGCAAAACATGACTAATGCTAACGGGAGCGACACGTTTATTCCAAATAAAAGTGTTGTCAGTAGTTATGATTTGCGGCAACAGGTGCAAAGTTTCTTTAAAAAAAGGAAGCAGCCCAACAAATTTATTCAGGCATCTGAAATCAAAGCCTCAAGCCGAGTGCAGGAAATGCAACTCTTTAGCTGGCAAACAAGGCCGCAACAACAATCAAACTCTGGCTAAAAAGCATTTTACTGTGGTGGAATCAAAGTATGTATGATGATACCATGTATGAGAGAAAAAAGCACAGAACGATAACTAAAGCAGTCGCTCTTTACACGATGTGTAAATGAAAACGCTTGCGTCTATCCACTTGCTAAAACCATAGTCTTCTCAGTGTTTTACTTGATTATTTATTTGCATATAATGTATATTACTAACTTCTATTTATCGAAGTATTTTATTCAAGACAGAAGTTTTAAATTTGCACTTTATTGATCACAATGTTGGAGATTATTATTAATTTGAATGCAATGTGTAATGCTACATTTTTGTTAATATAACTATTTATACTTTAGTTCAAGTACTACTTCCAAGGTGACGTTCTTAATTTAGTTATTTGAAAATTAATCCATAAATTATAATTTATATCTGGTCTGAGTACATTATTCAAATTACAATGTTGCTAAGAGTAAGTTGCAGTGTCACTTAAAACCTAGTTTATAAAATAAAAGACAATTGTGTTTTAAATTTTCTCTGTCATTTGAATTCATTGATTTCTTTAAAAAGTAGGGAAAACAATCGAAAAAAAATCACAAATCAAATTTTTTGAAAAAAAATGTCATATTTTATTTTTGGCCTAGCTGCAATATGTAATAACAAAAAGAAAATCGGGTGAGAAAACGGGATTAAAAATGCACATTACCTGAGAGCGCCTCCACTTGCCCATGTCGGGAACCATGCTAATTTCCTTCTTGGGTACCATAAATGTCGCTATGACTTCAGCTGCTTCATCCTCAGGAGCTCCTGCAAAAAGTTAATAAGTATGTATGTATATACATATATACACAAACAATATTATGCAGACACATACATATATATATATATACACACACACACACACACACACACACACACACACACACACACACACACACACACACACACACACACACACACACACACACACACACACACACACACACACACACACACACACACACACACACACACACACACACACATATATATACATACACACACATACATATACATACATATATAAACACATACATACATATCTACATATATGTATGTATGTATGTATGTATGTATGTATACACACACACACACGCACACACACATATATATATACGTATATAAACACACAAACATATATAGACACACACATCTGTCTAAATCTGTGACAGTGAGGATTTCTTCTTTGTCAAGAGAATTCATCCCACCTCACAGGTGTGTCATATCAAGATGCTAATTAAACAGCATGATTATTGCACAGGTGTGCCTTCGGCTGCCCACATTAAAAGGCCACTCTGAAATATTAAGTTTTATCACACAGCCACAAGTTTTGGGGGAGCGTGCAGGTGGCACGCTGACAGCAGGAATGTCCACCAGAGCTGTTGCCCGTGAATTGGATGTTCATTTCTCTACCATAAGATGCTCGATTGATTGCTAGTTGATAGGCTCCAGCACCCCTGTGACCCCGAACGGGACAAGCGGTAGGAAATGGATGGATGGAGGGATGTTTTTAATTTTACAAAGTCATAAAAAATCTGTAAACACTTGAGAACGGTTTTGGAATGTATTTTAAAGTGATTTAGCGGTAGAATTGATTGTTCCCATTAGCTGCATTGCGAGCCACCAAGAACGAGACAATCTTTATATGTTACAAAGCGGAAAAATAAAAAAAACCTTTTGTCTTCTTGTCTCCCATAATGATTGTGAACGATGGGCACAATTCCAAAAAAAGTGCAGATCCCCTTTAAAAGGCACGCACGCACACACACGCTACTCTCATAACACTACTGTGAGTGCGTCATCTTTCTGTCTTGCTTTGGATTCTCTGCATGGAGTGAGAAGAGAAACTGTGATAGCTTGATATATCAACTCAAAAACAGAAACTTGCCTTCAGTTTTGTTGGATTTAATGCAGACGGTGCTGCAACATCCTGATACTCCCAATGTGTCTGTTTAATGAGTTGCTTCCCAAACTACTCTGTGTAGTGTTCAATAGCTTATACACTACTACCGTCTACTAGTGTCTTGAATCTGCAACTACCTTCAAATCTACTTTAATTATTTTATTACCTTAGCCACGCTCATCCTACCTGAATACCAGACACTCTCTCCACAGAAATGTAGCCCCCTTGGTAAGTTGGAAATTGTTTTACTGTATTTATTGGCAGGCTTAAATAAGTCATAAAAAGTATCAATAACTATCGATATCGATCAATATAAAAAAAAACGTATATCGTGATATAGTTTTCAGCCAAATCGCCAGACCTACTCTCTCTGACAAAATAAATCAATGTGATGCGTATGTGGTAAAAGTAAGGATCTCAATGTAACATAATGTAGTCTGCAGTCACATAGCGTCTGACAGCAATAACAGTCCCAAATAACCAGGACCAATTATAGGGTCACAATGTTAATTGTGAGTCATTATTTTATTTGCATTGCGCTATTTGCATTGTTTTTGCATTGCCTCACACGATTAACACTGCATATATTTCTATTTGATTTAAATTGTTTTTGTTTGGATAACATTTCAGGAGCAGTCACCTTTTTGCGCTCGCCAAAGTGTTCATGTCATCATGAAAGACATCAACATCGAGCACAAAAACACACTAGAAAATTCCCGCGGAAATTTTGATGGGCCTGCTATCTGTGCCTTGAACCTCTGGCCGGGGGTCGGTCGAAGCCGGCGTACTTTTAAGATGCCAACGTTAGCATGCTAACAGTTAGCATGTGTCACATACCAAGTTATATGACTCTTAAGTGTATGGCAGTGGAATTGGAGATACAAGTTAAAAATTAGCTGAAGAAGTTAGCATGCTAACCTTTCATGCTAACAGTTAACAAGTGTCACATACGAAGTTGTATGACTCAGGGGTAAACGGTAGCAAAATTAGCTCAAAATGTTTGCATGACTAATGTTACAATGCTAGCATGGTAACGTTGGCATACAACAAACTTGTTTTATCACCTGAGCCGCGCTCACCCTTACTTTTCTAAGACTGCTATTTCCAAGCTGTACTTGATGAGCAAGGAATCTGTGCAGCAAGAAATACGGTCAGTCAAGTACTCTACAACAACTTCTGACCTGTGGTCAAGTCATACTTCTGAGCCATACATGAGCCATTCATTTCATTGACCATGAAAGGCTTTTGAAACCAGATGCCTGGAGACCATACATTTACCTGAAGAACACACAGGAGAAGTGATAGCAGAAGGCCTGAAGGAGGCACTGTTTTCCTGGGATCTGATTTAAGACAAATGGTGTGTATCACCAAAATGATTCCTGGGCGCAGCCACCGCTGCTGCCCACTGCTCCCCTCACCTCCCAGGGGGTGATCAAGGGTGATGGGTCAAATGCAGAGAATAATTTCGCCACACCTAGTGTGTGTGTGACAATCATTGGTACTTTAACTTTAACTTTAACTTTACAGACAGCGGAGGCAAATGTAGTGACAGTGACTTCACTGAACTGGACACGGTTGCAGTGTTTTGGCCATCGTTTGTACTCTGCTATTGGCGAGTACCGTTGTCACTTTAAAAAGTAGTAATTTTTTTCAATTCTAAACTACCCTATTGTTCTTCATCCATATGTTAAATGTGTTAGCCCAGTGGTTCTAAAACTGTTTTCAAAAAGTACCACCTCAGAAAAAACTTTGCCCTCCAAGAACCACTAAAATGACCACCATGAAATTACAGCAGCATAGTAGGCCTAAGTATTCATTAAAAAAAGGCAAAGTTTTTTTTAAACAAATATATTTAATATTATTGGCCACTGTAACATTACAGACAATGCCCAAACATCATCAACAAGGATACTCAATATACAGTACATAGTTACGAACTTATTTTGCGTATCACAAGATGGAGCCCGCATAACACTAGTGGTACACGTACCACAGTTTGAGAATCACTGTATTAGCCAATACATTTAGATTATAGAATTATAATAACTATTCTCTATGAAAATAGCTTTATACACTCACATGACTCATTTTATTTATTATTAGTTATTTATTCTGGCATTGATTTTTTTTGCAGGTGCCGCAGGAAAGGATAGAGGGGTGGGCAGGGCTGTAGGTGTGCGCAAGAAAGTAGTCGCTACCTTTTCTTACACATGGAAGAAAAATAATGCACTCTCTAAAGCACAGTAATGTCTAATGTAGACACATTAGACCAAGATAGGCTGCCTGAGGAAACCCGTGGTGCAACGCACAGGGCCAGTACCTTGTACGGCCCTGATGAGACGGAGGAGGACCCACAGTGCCTGGAACCTCCAAGCACCACCGGCGCAACCCCGGGGCAGACTGTTGGAGGGGGGACGCGTGGCGTGGAGCGCTACCTGGACACAAGTCGAGGCACTGATCACCCTCGGCTGGGTCGCCCAGGAGAGGGTGTTTGATTAAGACCCGAAACACCCTATGACCCCGGGAGAATCACTGATGATATATCCAGGTTGCACCGTGAGGTGTATTATGAAACCGATCCAGTATGGCATCGCCATTGAGTTCAAGGAAGAGGCTGGATGACAACCCCGAAAGAGTGGTGACAACTGGAGAGACAGTTGACAGCCCGGAAAGACGGCAACCGGGGCAGGGAGGGGTAGCATCCCAAGCTGCAGCTCCCGCACAGGAGCACCCATATAACGCTGCGAAAAACCCTGAAGACACGTTAGACCAAGATAGGCTGCCTGAGAAAACCCGTGGTGCAACGCACAGGGCCAGTACCTTGTACGGCCCTGATGAGACAGAGGAGGACCCAGGCCCGGACACTCCCCACAGTGCCTGGAACCTCCAAGCACCACCGGCGCAACCTCGGGGCAGACCGTTGGAGGGGGGTCGCGTGGCGTGGAGCGCTACCTGGACACAAGTCGAGGCACTGATGACCCTCGGCTGGGTCGCCCAGGAGAGGGTGTTTGATTAAGACCCGAAACACCCTATGACCCCGGGAGAATCACTGATGATGTGTCCAGGTTGCACCGTGAGGTGTATTATGAAACCGATCTCAATCCCCCCCATGCACCAGCTGGTCCCAGAGTCACCAACCAGGTGGGGCTCAAGACAGAATATGGTGGCTACTCTCATGGACCTTAGGTTCAAAGCCCAATACATCAGACCAGAGAAGGTAGGAGCAATTAAAATGCATCTGAGATCATGGATGAAGACCAAGGCCAGTCACAGACAGGGCCAACTGAGGAAGCAGCTAACCAAGGTGCAGAAGAAGAGTCTGCCAGTGGACCACCTCTGCCACTAGGCATTAAAAAGCAACATAAATCATTTGGGAGCTTCTTCAAAAAACAGTGCCAAGAATAAGATGCCTTGCCTCTCACTGAAAAACAAAAAGTGGCGAGTGAGCTGAAACGATACCTATAAAGTGCCTAGATGCTGATGGTGACTGTGAACCTCTGGACTGGTGGAGACTACATGAACGTAACTTCCCTTGCGAAAAACGTACTTGTGCATCAAGTACCCCCTCAGAAATAATTTTTAGTACTGGGGGTAGTAATATGCTTACATGCACTAAGGCAGCTTTAAAATCATAGAAGGTCAACCAGCTGGTGTTCCTAGCACATAACCTGGAAAGACAATATACAGGTAAAAGCCAGTAAATTAGAATATTTTGAAAAACTTGATTTATTTCAGTAATTGCATTCAAAAGGTGTAACTTGTACATTATATTTATTCATTGCACACAGACTGATGCATTCAAATGTTTATTTCATTTAATTTTGATGATTTGAAGTGGCAACAAATGAAAATCCAAAATTCCGTGTGTCACAAAATTAGAATATTACTTAAGGCTAATACAAAAAAGGGATTTTTAGAAATGTTGGCCAACTGAAAAGTATGAAAATGAAAAATATGAGCATGTACAATACTCAATACTTGGTTGGAGCTCCGTTTGCCTCAATTACTGCGTTAATGCGGCGTGGCATGGAGTCGATGAGTTTCTGGCACTGCTCAGGTGTTATGAGAGCCCAGGTTGCTCTGATAGTGGCCTTCAACTCTTCTGCGTTTTTGGGTCTGGCATTCTGCATCTTCCTTTTCACAATACCCCACAGATTTTCTATGGGGCTAAGGTCAGGGGAGTTGGCGGGCCAATTTAGAATAGAAATACCATGGTCCGTAAACCAGGCACGGGTAGATTTTGCGCTGTGTGCAGGCGCCAAGTCCTGTTGGAACTTGAAATCTCCATCTCCATAGAGCAGGTCAGCAGCAGGAAGCATGAAGTGCTCTAAAACTTGCTGGTAGACGGCTGCGTTGACCCTGGATCTCAGGAAACAGAGTGGACCGACACCAGCAGATGACAGGGCACCCCAAACCATCACCCAACCATGCAAATTTTGCATTTCCTTTGGAAATCGAGGTCCCAGAGTCTGGAGGAAGACAGGAGAGGCACAGGATCCACGTTGCCTGAAGTCTAGTGTAAAGTTTCCACCATCAGTGATGGTTTGGGGTGCCATGTCATCTGCTGGTGTCGGTCCACTCTGTTTCCTGAGATCCAGGGTCAACGCAGCCGTCTACCAGCAAGTTTTAGAGCACTTCATGCTTCCTGCTGCTGACCTGCTCTATGGAGATGGAGATTTCAAGTTCCAACAGGACTTGGCGCCTGCACACAGCGCAAAATCTACCCGTGCCTGGTTTACGGACCATGGTATTTCTGTTCTAAATTGGCCTGCCAACTCCCCTGACCTTAGCCCCATAGAAAATCTGTGGGGTATTGTGAAAAGGAAGATGCAGAATGCCAGACCCAAAAACGCAGAAGAGTTGAAGGCCACTATCAGAGCAACCTGGGCTCTCATAACACCTGAGCAGTGCCAGAAACTCATCGACTCCATGCCACGCCGCATTAACGCAGTAATTGAGGCAAAAGGAGCTCCAACCAAGTATTGAGTATTGTACATGCTCATATTTTTCATTTTCATACTTTTCAGTTGGCCAACATTTCTAAAAATCCCTTTTTTGTATTAGCCTTAAGTAATATTCTAATTTTGTGACACACGGAATTTTGGATTTTCATTTGTTGCCACTTCAAATCATCAAAATTAAATGAAATAAACATTTGAATGCATCAGTCTGTGTGCAATGAATACATATAATGTACAAGTTACACCTTTTGAATGCAATTACTGAAATAAATCAAGTTTTTCAAAATATTCTAATTTACTGGCTTTTACCTGTACTTGAATATTTGAAGTATGTTTATAAATTAGGTCGACTTAAGTTACTTTTTCAGATTTCTATGCTGGTTTTAGAGCTCAGTCAATGTTACTTTTCTGTCAGGTTTGGTTTTTATGTTACAGATGCAAAGTACCTCATTTGTATTCTATTCTATTGTATGATCCTAGCTAGGTTTGCAAAACTGCACATATTTAAAAAAAAACATATTTGCAGTATTTTGATACTGTTTACAAAACACTGCACATATTTTAAAACATTTTATCTGCACTATTTTGTTACACATTATCAAGCATTTATCAATTGTTATTCCTATTTTTGCACCCAAATGTTAAGAGGTTATTAGTAAGAGTTTAATGTGATTTAATCAGAGGAATGCAATATTTTAAATACAAATGTTTACATTTCATATATTTTCTCCTAGTCCTTATTTTAGATTAGTCATAAAAAATATCAATAATTATCGATATCGACCAATTAAAAAAAACAACTATATCATGATACAGTTTTCAGTCATATCGCCCAGCCCTAATTCTAAGTCACTGTTTTAATGCACTTTTTTGAAATGTTTAGTATTAGTGTTAGATGGTAACGCTCCAAGGCTCTCACAAAGTTTGCCATTATTAGTAGCAAACAGAGAAAACAGGTTAGAGAACCTATGTTGTTTACAACTTGTGAAATCAATGTGCCCAGGAAAAATGGTAATGCTTATGTTACATGGGGGACGTTAGGATCCAGGGCACCAGGCTGGAAGCCTAGCAAATAAGACCAGGGTCTAAAAATAAAACATAAAACAAATAAAACATTTTCTGGGTCTATACAACTGCTTTATGCGAGTTTATAATACTTACATCAGTGGTCCCCAACCACCGGGCCGTGGCCCGGTACCGGTCCGTGGATCGATTGGTACCGGGCCGCACAAGAAATAAAATGAATAATAATTTTTTATTTTTTTTTAAACAAAAAAAACCAAAAAAAAAAAAAAAAAAATACCATACATTAATAATAATTATCGGCCGATAAATGCTTTAAAATGTAATATCGGAAATTATTGGTATCGGTTTCAAGAAGTACAATTAATTACTTTTTAAAACGCCGCTGTACGGAGCGGTACATATCCGGTAAAACACGGACGTAGGGCATACTTGCCAACCCTCCCGATTTTCCCGGGAGACTCCCGAATTTCAGTGCCCCTCCCGAAAATCTCCCGGGGCAACCATTCTCCCGGATTTCTCCCGATTTCCACCCGGACAACAATATTGGGGGTGTGCCTTAAAGGCACTGCCTTTAGCGTCTTCTACAACCTGTCGTCACGTCCGCTTTTCCTCCATACAAAGAGCGTGCCGGCCCAGTCACATAATATATGCGGCTTTTACACACACGAGTGAATGCAATGCATACTTGATCAACAGACATACAGGTCACACTGAGGGTGGCCGTATAAACAACTTTAACACTGTTACAAATTTGTGCCACACTGTGAACCCACACGAAACAAGAATGACAACACATTTCGGGAGAACATCTGCACCGTAACACAACATAAACACAACAGAACAAATACCCAGAACCCCTTGCAGCACTAAGTCCTCCGGGACGCCACAATATAAACCCCCCGCTACCACCACACCCCCCCAACCCCGCCCACCTCAACCCCCCCCAAGTAAGTATGTTCTAGTTAGTATACTCTGGACTGAAGCTGTGTGCCTTCATTGTTTTTGTAGCTGTTGTTTTGAGGCATGTTTAAAAACAATTTTTTAAATCATGCACTTTGTGAAAGTCAAAGTATAGTATTTCCCATAGTTGTAGTGGGTATAAGGATTATCTCAGGGAGAGCATGTCCCAAATTCCAAGCTGTTTTGAGCCTTGTTTAAAAAAAAAAAAAGCACTTTGTGACTTCAATAATAAATATGGCAGTGCCATGTTGGCACTTTTTTCCATAACTGGAGTTGAAGTTGTCTTATTTTGGAAAACCTTGTTTTTGATTGATTGATTGAAACTTGTATTAGCAGATTGCACAGTACAGTACATATTCCGTACAATTGACCACTAAATGGTAACACCCGAATAAGTTTTTCAAATTGTTTAGTTGGGGTCCACGTTAATCAATTCATGGTAAAGTAACATTGTTTAATGCATCCAGCGGGGCATCACAACAACATTAGGCATAAAAATGTGTTAATTCCACGACTGTATATATCGGTATCGGTTGATATCGGAATCGGTAATTAAGAGTTGGACAATATCGGAATATCGGATATCGGCAAAAAAGCCATTATCGGACATCTCTAGTTTTATGGCGATAGACACAATGATGCCGTGGCCCCAATTGGGCCATTGTAAGCGGACTTTTATTTACGAAGTTGGATGCATTAAAAAAAAAAGCATGTGTTTTTTGTCTCTCATTACATTGTGAATTATAGGCAAAATTCCCCCAAAAATGCAGTTCCCCTTTGAAGGCTAAGTTGCATGCAGCCCAGGCTTTCAATGTAGACTTTGAGTAGCAATAGTGCTAAGTAAACACATTATACCAATTAAAGTTTATTAACAGAAGTATTTAATTTAAGACACAGCCATCATTTCTCTAAAACCTGGCTATTCTATAAGTGTTCCGTTAAAAACAATTTTGAAGAGACTAACATTTTTGTAGTAGATTAGCAAAAACACAACAGCGCTGCCATATAGAGGGTATTTGAGTAGATTATGTCCTGTTATATGGACAGGGCTGTTTTTTGAGTATTTCATAACTCTGACAAAATAAATAGGCAAATATCCAAGAAGTGACTGCTCTCAGTGAGGTGTGTGTAAATATACCTTTTGGATCCGAACACCACATAACGTTTTTATTCTTTGAAATTTGCCACCACCAGGTCTCTATGTAGAACCCCTGTTTTGTTTGTCGCACTGTGTTAGTAGTGGGGCATGGTGACACAGGGATTACAGGTGTCACAAAACGAAGGTCCTGGGTTCGATCCCCTGGCTAGGGGTGTGTATGTGTACTTATACATTCACTGTACAAACATACATAAACACATACTGTACACATACAAGTACACATACATAAATACAATCATGCATATAATCACGTTTCATCAAACATATTAACGTTGTTGCCCAAGGGGAAACTGGGTAACACATGGCACACTGACAAAGCTTAACCTATTGCTACTATAACAATCTACAAGGCTAATATAGTTGGCTTCTGTTTCTTCCCCTCTATTTATCTGCTTTATTTTGCATTTGAAGTTATCATTACATATTACTGTGTTAAGAGTTGCAGGTACGATGCATACCACCAACTAGCAGGTTGTGGAAGTCCAAGTGTATCTGTAGCTTGTCGCCACAAATGACTGCAAATGAAACACTGAACTTAAGTGGAATACCATTCAATTATGGTGTTGGAAGAACACACAACTAAAATCCATCCACACAGACACCTCCAAAGACATGCACCTGGGGATGGGTTGATTGGCAACACTAAATTGGCTCTAGTGTGTGAATGTGAATGTGAATATTGTCTATCTGTGTTGGCCCTGCGATGAGGTGGCGACTTGTCCAGGTTGTACCCTGCCTTCCGCCCAAATGCAGCTTATATAGGCTCCAGCACCACCCCGCGACCCGGAAAGGGACAAGCGGTAGGAAATGGATGGATTTTAGTAGTGTGTTCTTCCAACACCATAATTGAATGGTATTCCACCAGTTCAGTGTTTCATTTGCAGTCATTTGTGGCGACAAGCTACAGATACACTTGGACTTCCACAACCTGCTAGTTGGTGGTATGCATCGTACCTGCAACTCTTAACACAGTAATATGTAATGATAACTTGAAATACAAAATAAAGCAGATAAATAGAGGGGAAGAAACAGAAGCAAACTATATTAGCCTTGTAGATTGTTATAGTAACAATAGGTTAAGCTTTGTCAGTGTGCCATGTGTTACCCAGTTTCCCCTTGGGCAACAACGTTAATATGTTTGATGAAACGTGATTATATGCATGATTGTATTTATGTATGTGTACAGTATGTGTTTATGTATGTTTGTACAGTGAATGTATATATTTGTATGTTTGCACAGTGAATGTGCGTGTGGATGTACAAACTTTGAGTGTGTAGGTATGTACAGTATTTGTGTATGTATGTGGGGGCGTAGGTACCTGCAACTCTTAACATAGGTCATATGTACCAGGTCTGCCAGGGGTCTGCCAGCGAGCCAGAGGATGTAGCAGTAGGGAACGGTGTTGCCAAGAAAAACTGCACTTTATTTTTGTTATTTTGCTCATCATCCACAATCCGTATGTGAGACAAAAACACACGTTTTCCTTTTCTGTGCATTCGAAATAGGTGGATACAACCTTCTTTTTTTTTCCTCCAATAAGGCACTTAAAAATCATGCAAAAACCTCCAACAACATTTTGTATACAAGCTGTAAGTATGTAATGTAGTAACATGCACATTCATAATACTAATTGGTCATTTTAAGGATAACCGGTACTACAGTTATTTATGAAAGCAGAGAAAGAGAGACAATCAGTTTATTGAGCATGTCATACATGTAGTACATAACATACATGCATATATCTAGTGAACAATCTAGTGCTCAATAACAATATTATTGTTTCACAAAAAAAGAGAATTAAACATCTCAAAAGGGTAATGGGAAGAAGTATACACCTTTTTAATCCCACCTCGTTTCCGTAGTTAGACTTTAACTAATAACATCCGGATTCCTCTGAACCACATTTTATTATGGATTTGCTCAGATGAATGTGTTTACAATAACTCAATATGTCATAAAGTACATTCATAATCACATTAAAAAAACCTGGATCTCACTATACTGAACAAAAATCCTATATCTGTACAGACTTAAAGACCCGAAAGACTCGACGCTTAGGTTAATGCTTTTTTTGCGTGGCAACAAAAGTGTCAATTTTATTTAATAATATTTCATAAGCAATATACTTAAAATAAAGCAACTACCGGTAGTACCGAGAGTTGGACAATGTAACCAGGTCGCTACTACTATGCATTTATAATGTGTATCCACCCGACATGGTGTTTTATATTACGAGTCTGTATTTTAGAGTTGTGTGGTTTATTGAACTTGCATTTTAGATTTGTGTGGTTTATTGAAAAATAAATGAATTGTTGTCATGTTGTAGATAACCAGCACTTCACTGTCCCAGTCTGTCAGCTGCAACTGACCTGCATGTTTTACACTGTAGAGCGAGAAGGTATGAAACTAGGCATATGGGTATTACATTGGTCAGTTTCACTAATGCAGTAACATTTCATGTCAGCTATTTATTTTGTTTTGTAGGCTAACCTATTGACACACATCAGCAAGGCAGCCACTTTTCTCTCCTCCCAAATACTTTTTCTTAAGTGCCTCAATACTTGTTTTGTGGGTATTGTTAGTTGTGACCATTAACCTTTCTTTCCATGGTTTCTTGAAGTGTTCTTCAAATGTTGAAGTGTGCAATATATTTGAAACTTTTGTGTGCAGTTCTTTTAACATTATAAATGCAAAGTAGTAGCGACCTGGTTACATTGTCCAACTCTCGGTAGTAGTTGCTTTATTTTAACTATATTGCTTATGAAATATTATTAAATAAAATTGACACTTTTGTTGCCACGCAAAAAGAGCATTAACCTAAGTGTCGAGTCTTTCGGGTCTTTAAGTCTGTACAGATATAGGATTTTTGTTCAGTATAGTGAGATCTAGGTTTTTTTAATGTGATTATGAATGTATTTTATGATATATTGAGTTATTGTAAACACATTCATCTGAGCAAATCCATAATAAAATGTAGTTCAGAGGAATCCGGGTGTTATTAGGTAAAGTCTAACTACGGAAACGAGGTGGGATTAAAAAGGTGTATACTTCTTCCCATTACCCTTTTGAGATGTTTAATTTTCTTATTTTGTGAAACAATAATATTGTTATTGAGCACTAGATTGTTCACTAGATATATGCATGTATGTTATGTACTACATGTATGACATGCTCAATAAACTGATTGTCTCTCTTTCTCTGCTTTCATAAATAACTGTAGTACCGGTTATCCTTAAAATGACCAATTAGTATTATGAATGTGCATGTTACTACATTACATACTTACAGCTTGTATACAAAACGTTGTTGGAGGTTTTTGCATGATTTTTAAGTGCCTTATTGGAGAAAAAAAAAAGGTTTTATCCACCTATTTCAAATGCACAGAAAAGGAAAACGTGTGTTTTTGTCTCACATACGGATTGTGGATGATGAGCAAAATAACAAAAATAAAGTGCCGTTTTTCTTGGCAACACCGTTCCCTACTGCTACATCCTCTGGCTCGCTGGCAAACCCCTGGCAGACCTGGTGCATATGACCTATGTTAAGAGTTGCAGGTACCTACGCCCCCACATACATACACAAATACAGTACATACCTACACACTCACAGTTTGTACATCCACACACACATTCACTGTACAAACATACAAATACACATACTGTACATATACATTCACTGTACAAACATACATAAACACATACTGTACATATACAAGTACACATACATAAATACAATCATGCATATAATCACGTTTCATCAAACATATCAACGTTGTTGCCCAAGGGGAAACTGGGTAACACATGGCACACTGACAAAGCTTAAAGGGGAACATTATCACAATTTCAGAAGGGTTAAAATCATTAAAAATCAGTTCCCAGTGGCTTATTTTATTTTTTGAAGTTTTTTTCAAAATTTTACCCATCACGCAATATCCCTAAAAAAAGCTTCAAAGTGCCTGATTTTAACCATCGTTATATACACCCGTCCATTTTCCTGTGACGTCACATAGTGATGCCAACTCAAACAAACATGGCGCATAGAACAGCAAGCTATAGCGACATTAGCTCGGATTCAGACTCGGATTTCAGCGGCTTAAGTGATTCAACAGATTACGCATGTATTGAAACGGATGGTTGTAGTGTGGAGGCAGGTAGCGAAAACGAAATTGAAGAAGAAACTGAAGCTATTGAGCCATATCGGTTTGAACCGTATGCAAGCGAAACCGACGAAAACAACACGACAGCCAGCGACACGGGAGCAAGCGAGGACGAATTCGGCGATCGCCTTCTAACCAACGATTGGTATGTGTTTGTTTGGCATTAAAGGAAACTAACAACTATGAACTAGGTTTACAGCATATGAAATACATTTGGCAACAACATGCACTTTGAGAGTGCAGACAGCCCAATGTTCATCAATTAATATATTCTGGAGACACACCCTCATCCGCGCTCTTTTCCAGAAAGCTGATCTGTCCAGTTTTGGAGTTGATGTCAGCAGGCCAGGGAAGCTAGGGTCGATATTCTTCTCTTGATCATCTTCGGTGGCATAAGGGACGGTGTGAGCCAAGACATCCAGGGGGTTTAGCTCGCTCGTCTGCGGGAACAAACTGCCGCCATTGCTTGCCGTGCTACCAAGGTTCTTTGTTCCTGAATTGCTCACACACTCCGGCAGATTCAATGGGGGTCTGGCGGCAGATTTCTTTGACTTTATCGTTGGAAATGCATCTGCTTTGAGTGTCGCAGGATATCCACACATTCTTGCCATCTCTGTCGTAGCATAGCTTTCGTCGGTAAAGTGTGCGGAACAAACGTCCAATTTCTTGCCACTTTCGCATCTTTGGGCCACTGGTGCAACTTGAATCCGTCCCTGTTTGTGTTGTTACACCCTCCGACAACACACCGACAAGGCATGATGTCTCCAAGGTACGGAAAACAGTCGAAAAAACGGAAAATAACAGAGCTGATTTGACTCGGTGTTTGTAATGTGTTTGAGAAAATGGCGGATTGCTTCCCGATGTGACGTCACGTTGTGATGTCATCGCTCCGAGAGCGAATAATAGAAAGGCGTTTAATTCGCCAAAATTCACCCATTAAGAGTTCGGAAATCGGTTAAAAAAATATATGGTCTTTTTTCTGCAACACCAAGGTATATATTGACGATTACATAGGTCTGGTGATAATGTTCCCCTTTAACCTATTGTTACTATAACAATCTACAAGGCTAATATAGTTGGCTTCTGTTTCTTCCCCTCTATTTATCTGCTTTATTTTGTATTTCAAGTTATCATTACATATTACTGTGTTAAGAGTTGCAGGTACGATGCATACCGCCAACTAGCAGGTTGTGGAAGTCCAAGTGTATCTGTAGCTTGTCGCCACAAATTACTGCAAATGAAACACTGAACTTAAGTGGAATACCATTCAATTATGGTGTTGGAAGAAAACACTGCTAGAATCCATCCATTTTCTACCGCTTGTCCCTTTCCGGGTCGCGGGGTGGTGCTGGAGCCTATCAGCTGCATTTGGGCGGAAGGCGGGGTACAACCTGGACAAGTCGCCATCTCATCGAAGGGCCAACACAGATGGACAATATTCACACTCACATTCACACACTAGGGCCAATTTAGTGTTGCCAACCTACCTATCCCCAGGTGCATGTCTTTGGAGGTGGGAGGAAGCCTGAGTACCCGGAGGACAGTCACAGGGAGAACATGCTAACTCCACACAGACACACCCCTAGCCAGGGGATCGAACCCAGGACCTTCGTTTTGTGACCCCTGTAATCCCTGTGTCACTGTGCTGCCCCACTACTAACACAGTGTGACAAACAAAACAGGGGTTTTACATAGAGACCTGGTGGTGGCAAATTCCAAAGAATAAAAACGTTATGTTGTGTTCGGATCCAAAAGGTATATTTACACACA
Source organism: Nerophis lumbriciformis (assembly GCF_033978685.3). Classification (NCBI taxonomy): domain Eukaryota; kingdom Metazoa; phylum Chordata; class Actinopteri; order Syngnathiformes; family Syngnathidae; genus Nerophis; species Nerophis lumbriciformis. The sequence goes on along the minus strand of NC_084567.2, from coordinate 23,768,727 downwards.
CCTCACCGAGAGCGGTCACTTCTTGGATATTTGCCTTTTTATTTTGTCAGAGTTATGAAATACTGAAAAAAACAGCCCTGTCCATACAACAGGACATAATCTAGTCAAACATCCTCTATATGGCAGCGCTGTTGTGTTTTTGCTAATCTACTACAAAAATGCTAGTCTCTTCAAAGTTTTTTTTTACGGAACACCTGTAGAAAAGTCAGGTTTTAGAGAAATGATGGCTGTGTCTTAAATTAAATACATCTGTTAGTAAACTTGAATCGGTATATTGTGTTTTCTTAGCACTATTGCTCTTCAGGGCTACTGCTACTCAAAGTCTAAATTGAAAGACTGGGCTGCATGCAACTTAGCCTTCAAAGGGGAACTGCATTTTTTGGGGAATTTTGCCTATAATTCACAATCCCCATGAGAGACAAAAAACACATGTTTCTTTTTTTTAATGCATCCAACTTCGTAAATAAAAGTCTGCTTACAATGGAGCCAATTGGGGCCATGGTGTCATTGTGTCTATCAAGTCTATTGCCATAAAACTAGAGATGTCCGATAAGGGCTTTTTTGCCGATATCCGATATTCCGATATTGTCCAGCTCTTAATTACCGATTCCGATATCAACCGATATCGGTACCTACAGTCGTGGAATTAACACATTATTATGCCTAAATTTGTTGTGATGCCGCGCTGGATGCATTAAACAATGTAACAAGGTTTTCCAAAATAAATCAACTCAAGTTATGGAAAAAAATATGGCACTGCCATATTTATTATTGAAGTCACAAAGTGCATTATTTGTTTTGACATGCCTCAAAACAGAAGCTTGGAATTTGGGACATGCTCTCCCCGAGAGAGCATGAGGAGATTGAGGTGGGCGGGGTTGGGGGGGGGGGGGGGTCAGGGTTGAGGTGGGGGGGTGGGGGGGTAGGGGGTAGCGGGGGGTTTATATTGTAGTGTCCCGGAAGAGTTAGTGCTGCAAGGTGTTCTGGGTATTTGTTCTGTTGTGTTTATGTTGTGTTACGGTGCGGAGGTTCTCCCGAAATGTGTTTGTCATTATTGTTTGGTGTGGGTTCACAGTGTGGCGCATATTTGTAACAGTGTTAAAGTTGTTTATACGGCCACCCTCAGTGTGACCTGTATGGCTGTTGACCAAGTATGTCTTGCATTCACTTGTGTGTGTGAAAAGCCGTAGATATTATGTGCAAAACAGTGCCTATAAAGGCCTACTGAAATGCGATTTTCTTATTTAAACGGGAAAAGCAGGCCCATTCTATGTGCCATACTTGATCATTTCGCGATACTGCCAGTTTTTGCTGAAAGGATTTAGTAGACAACATTGACGATAAAGTTCGCAACTTTTGGTCGCTGATAAAAAAAGCCTTGCCTCTACCGAAAGTAGCAGACGATATGCGCGTGACGTCACCGGTTGTGGAGCTCATCACATCTGCACATTGTTTACAATCATGGCCACCAGCAGCGAGAGCAATTCGGACTGAGAAAGCGACGATTTCCCCATTAATTTGAGCGAGGATGAAAGATTTGTGGATGAGGAAAGTGAGAGTGAAGGACTAGAGGGCAGTGGGAGCGATTCAGATAGGGAAGATGCTGTGAGAGGCGGGTGGGACCTGATATTCAGCTGGGAATGACTAAAACAGTAAATAAACACAAGACATATATATACTCTATTAGCCACAACACAACCAGGCTTATATTTAATATGCCACAAATTAATACCGCATAACAAACACCTCCCCCCTCCCGTCCATATAACCCGCCAATACAACTCAAACACCTGCACAACACACTCAATTCCACAGCCCAAAGTACCGTTCACCTCCCCAAAGTTCATACAGCACATATATTTCCCCAAAGTCCCCAAAGTTACGTACGTGACATGCACATAGCAGCACGCACGTACGGGCAAGCGATCAAATGTTTGGAAGCCGCAGCTGCGTACTCACGGTACCGCGTCTGCGTATCCAACTCAAAGTCCTCCTGGTAAGAGTCTCTGTTGTCCCAGTTCTCCACAGGCCAATGGTAAAGCTTGACTGTCATCTTTCGGGAATGTAAACAATGAAACACTGGCTGTGTTTGTGTTGCTGCAGCCGGCCGCAATACACCGCTTCCCACCTACAGCTTTCTTCTTTGCTGTCTCCATTGTTCATTGAACAAATTGCAAAAGATTCACCAACACAGATGTCTAGAATACTGTGGAATTTTGCGATGAAAACAGACGACTTAATAGCTGGCCACCATGCTGTCCCAAAATGTCCTCTACAATCCGTGACGTCACGCACAGGCGTCATCATACCGAAACGTTTTCAGCAAGATATTTTGGCGCGAAATTTAAAATTGCACTTTAGTAAGCTAACCCGGCCGTATTGGCATGTGTTGCAATGTTCATCATTGATATATAAACTATCAGACTGCGTGGTCGGTAGTAGTGGGTTTTAGTAGGCCTTTGAGGTTTATTGGCGCTCTGTACTCCTCCCTACGTCCGTGTACCACTCCGTACAGCGGCGTTTTAAAAAGTCATAAATATTACTTTTTGAAACCGATACCGATAATTTCCGATATCACATTATAAAGCATTTATCGGCCGATAATATCGGCAGTCCGATATTATCGGACATCTTTACATAAAACCCAATAAAAAACCATCCAAAAAACACCAACAATACTCCATTTACATTTCCTTACCTGAATATTAACCAAGTGTTAGCGATATTATTAATATAAGCACTAACGTTAAGGAACTACATCAGGGGTCCCCAAACTATTTGACTCGGGGGCCGCATTGGGTTAAAAAAATTTGGCCGGGGGCCAGGCTGTGTATGTATATATATATATATATATATATATATATATATATATATATATATATATATATATATACACGCATATATACATTGTCTTTATAATCCGTTTTGTCATTTTTTGTTCATCAACATTTAACATTGTCATGTTATGGATGGGAAAATGCATTTTTAGACAATATGATTTGCCTGAGCGGCTAGGAGACACAAAGAGTAACAAGCGATAGTAAATGGATTAGAAAGGAAAGATTAAAAAATAAATAAATAAATAAAAATAAAAAATGTTTACTTGGGACTTCCTGTGGGCCGAATTTTGGATGCTGGGGGGCCGGATCCGGCACGCGGGCCGTAGTTTGGGGAATATGAACTACATTTAGCGGCACCTTGATCAAAGAGACATAACTTCCTTATGCTGCTGTATTGACATGATATGGTGAGCTGCTTTCTCGCTTCAGAACGTGTGAAAGTTTATTCTGAAATATAAATTATGCCTTTCACGTTGATAGTAAAATGATGTTGACACAAACTGAGAAGTTGGTACACTTTGACAGCCAACATAGACCCGGAGATGGGCAAAAGGAACACACGTGAAAAGACGCTTAGTTCCAACCCCCTTTTATGTTTATTCTTCATATAAAGGGGAATTATCAACAACCTAAAAGCTCTGTCATTGTCGTTTGTCTTTTATTATGATTCATCTGAACATCTAACGCACTTAGGTCAAAGCGGGTTCATTGAGAGCTATCCAACATACTTCGGGAAGCAAAGCAAAAAAGAAGTTCAGCAACTGAATGAACTATTTTAGCATACTTGACAAAAGGGGCAAACGAAGATTTATAAATTGTAATATTTATACAAGGAATAAAATAAACCTACTAACACATGTACAAGGTGAACGTGCAGTAAAGTATATATGCAAACATACTCATTAGTATATACGAAGCTCATACACGCAAAAAAATGAAGATATGGGATTAGTTTTACCTGGCCGCTTCTGTGTTTCCGCCATGGTGAGCTTGTCAATCTTCTTCGTGGATTTCAAGCAAAATAATAGAGTCACGGCTCAACAGCGCCGCCACCGGCTAGCTGAACAAACAACATCTCTGTAACGTTATGTTGTGTTCGGATCCAAAAGGTATATTTACACACACCTCACCGAGAGCGGTCACTACTTCACGTCATACACGTGATTCGGCATTTCTTCTGTGCAGCTGTCAATTGTGTCGTGTTTAGAGTTGGTCCTCTACGCTAAATCTAAAACCTTTAAAGTGGATTTGGAGCACTGACGTCCTTACTCAGGGGCTGTTTTTCTTAAAAGGCAACATGTGGGGCATTTGTAGCAGAATGGTAAGAAATTAATTTATAGATGACACGCATTATACACCGTCCTAATAGCGATTGTTAGCATTTAATGCTGATTCATGACAAATACACCTCTATAACGTTTGTTACGATGTTTGCTAACGGTAAGTTTAGCATTGTGGCTAGCGTCAATGTAGGCGAACGCAAACGAAACTGGGTAAAAGGTTGGGGACTATGTTCGTTTAATGTCAGTGTGGCACTAAAGCCGTTCACGTTTATGTCGTCCAAAGTGTTCTGGAGTCGTTTTTTTTATTCAATAAACATAAATAACACAGAATAGCCAAATATAGTTTTAAATAAGTTGCAGAAAAACACACAATGATATATTCTCACACTTAAACGATCTACAAGTACATGTGTTTTGCAAATGTTTGTGAGTTTTCCTCGATTTACACGTTACGTTGAAACTTGTATGCCCAGGGTTGCCAGATGTGATATGACAGATAGATAGATAGATAGATAGATAGATAGATAGATAGATAGATAGATAGATAGATAGATAGATTCCTTCAGGAGAGTTCCCTCAGGAAAATTAAAATTCCAGTAGCAGTGTACAGATTGAGATGGAAATAAGATAGAAAATATAACAATAAAAATAAAAATACAAAGTAACAATAAGAATACAAATTAAGGCTGCAACTAACGATTAATTTGATAATTGATTAATCTGTCGATTATTACTTTGATTAATCGATTGATAATCGGATAAAAGAGACAAACTACATTTCTATCCTTTCCAGTATTTTATTGGAAAAAAACAGCATACTGGTACCATACTTATTTTGATTATTGTTTCTCGGCTGTTTGTACATTTTATAAATAAAGGTTTATAAAAAAATAATAAAAAAAAATAAAAAAAATTGCCTCTGCACATGCGCATAGCACAGATCCAACGAATCGATGACTAAATTAATCGCCAACTATTTTTATAATCGATTTTAATCGATTTAATCGATTAGTTGTTGCAGCCCTAATACAAATATAACAGTAAAAAATAAGAATATAACAAGAGAAACTAGGCAGCAGTGACCATGTTATGAAAATAACAAAAAATGTAGAAAAACGGTAATACTGTGAAATATATGAAAGATGTGGTGTGTATATTGCACCTTTAAAATGTATTGCACTGTTATTGTTGTTTATTGCTCTGTTTTTTGTTGCAGTTTATTTCAGTATTGTTATTGTTGTTGTTGTTTTGAATCCCCTGTCATCCTTGTACCCCCTCACCCCTTGAGAGGAGTTGTACAGTCTGATGGCGTGTGGGACAAAGGAGTTTTTTAGTCTATTAGTCCTGCACTTGGGATGAAGCAGTCTAGCACTGAACAGGCTCCACTGGCTACTGATAACGGTATGCAGAGGGTGACTGGCATCATTCATGATGCTCAGTAGTTTTTCCACAGTCCTCTTCTCTGCCACCGTCACCAGTGAGTCCAGTTTTATTCCGATCGTAGAGTCCAGTCTGGAGCTGTCCTTCGTACCAAAAGCTTCAAACATCATATTTTGAGGAAAATGATTGTACATGCCCGATTTGACGCTCCTCGGGACCATATGCTACGGTCAAACATTACCACAGACCGTGTGAAGTATTGCTTATAATGCAGTTGGTGATATTAGATTACATTAGATTAGTTTATTTCAAAGGGGACAATGAAATTTCACAAAACACATGGTTAAAAAAGCCAGAATTAGCCAGAAGGCTAGTTTTCATCTGTAGTCCCCTGGCCATGATGTAATAAAGGCAGTAAAATTACAAATTAAAAGAAAAAGAAAAGAAAGAGAGAAATAGAAAAAAAAGCACACAATACATATACAAAATGTTAAAAAATAAAATACAACATCAAAACATAACATTTATCTTAGCATCAAAACAGGCTCCTCAGGTACGGAGTTCCACACATGCTTCTTACTGACCAGGCCTATATTAGTTATATATATTAAATACATATTATTCTAATGCCTTTGGCAGAACAGCGTCCCCACATGGCACATTAGGCAATGCACAAAACTGCTAATTTACATGTATAAAAAAGGGGTCACGTGATTTTTTTAAATTATTGATGTTGAGGGTGAAATCATCTTACAATACAAATACAATATTTATTGTACATCTGTGCATTCATTGTACACGCTGGGTATGCCGTCAAGAGGTGACGTCATGTCATTCATAGACTTCAAAGTTCAAGCTTTCCACAATCAACCAGTGTATGCTTTATGTGACATAATGGGAAATAAAACATTTGAACAAGGGTCCAAATTCCAGCCTGTGGCATATTCCATAAATAAAATAAAACATTGATTGGCAACACTAAATTGGCCCTAGTGATTGAATGTTAGTGTGAATGTTGTCTGCCTATCTGTGTTGGCCCTGCGATGAGGTGGCGACTTGTTGAGGGTGTACACCGCCTTCCGTCCGTATGCAGCTGGGATAGGCACCAGCACCCCCCGTGACCTCATAAGGGACAAGCAGTAGGAAATGGATGGATGGCTCTCATCAGAACATTACAATGATTTAGGCATAGTACAGTGACCGAGTTGGGCAAATGTGCAGCAACGTCCAAACGCTCTAAACAGAAATAATCCAAAACCAAAAACACACAAACGCATGGTAAAACACATGCACAGGAAAATGTTGCAATAACCTAACCGTTGCAGGATCAAAAACAAATGAAAAAGAAAAAAGCTGCAAATGCTAATAAACACACACAAACCCTCAGAAAATCTGCATGACGCAAATGTTATATATATATAGGTATATCTGTCGGTAAAAATAATTTGTAAATATATCATTTTTTCATTTATGATATTTAACTGTTTAGCATGTTTTTAAACTATTTTGGATTAGCTTTGCATGTTTAATAAACAAAAAGAAAAGTAATCAGTGTTCACTGCATTTGTTTTGTCTCCCAGGTCAAGGTGGGGATGGCGAAACCTTGTGGTATGGTCAAACCTTGCCATTTGGTGAAGCCTGTATCATCATCCCGCATCACTGGGAGATACCTGAGCCACCAAAAGGGGTTGCCCAGTTTACCTGTGCCTCCCCTGCAGCAGACCTGTGAGCGCTACATCACTGCCCTGGAGCCCATCGTTGAGGTGGACGAGCTGACGCACACAAAGGAGCTGTTGGATGACTTCCAGAAACCAGGGGGCGTTGGAGAAAGGCTTCAGAGAGATCTGGAGAGGAGAGCATGCAACACGGAGAACTGGGTGAGGCCTGAACTGCATCACATAACTTATGTCAGGAGTGTCCAAAGTGCTGCCCAGGAACCATTTTTATTCAAAAAATAGAATTGATTCATTATCAATAACTTGCTTTGTCATCTGTAACACGAAACTAATATGATGTTTTCTCTGTTCGGATGTGAAGTAACTCTATTTAGAATCATTCTTGATTATACCTTTTTCAGTATTCAGCCCTTGGTGGAAACATTTTAGACACCCTAACTAATGTGATTCTTGCACTGTTATAACGTTTTTGTCCTCAGCAAATTAGGCATCAACTTGACCAATGAGTTGTGAGATTTTTTTTTAAATTAACTTTTATTTTTAGCGACTCATCCAGTCATACATTCTCTCACATCTGGTGTTCACTGTCTTTTTTGTAGTTGTCAGAGTGGTGGGTGCAAGTGGCTTACTTTGACTACCGTCTGCCTGTGGTGGTCCATTCAAGTCCAGGGTTGGTTTTACCTTGCATGCACTTCTGTGACAAGCAGGGACAAATCAGGTGATCACACATTTCACATATTTCTGAGTCTTATCATTCACTGTAACACCTTTCTCCATTTAAAAATATTCAATAAGACTTCTATGTATAGTTGTTCTAGAGCAGAGCTATTCAACTGAATTGTTTTAAGGGCTACGGTTCTAGAAAGCTAAGGACCAGAGTGCTGGACTTCTCCCCTCACAATGTTGTATATGCCTTAGAACCGGCGTCTTCTGCAGAGGATATTTGATTTTTGCCTATTTATTTTGTCCAGCCCTGTCCATACAACAGGACATAATCTAGTCAAATAACCTCTATGTGACAGCACTGTTGTGTTTTTGGTAATCTACTACAAAAATGTAAGTCTCTTCAAAGTTTTTTTTAACTGATCGCCTGTTGAATAGCCAGTTTTTAGAGAAATTATGCCTGTGTCTTAAATTAAATACTTCTGTTAGTACACTTGGTAAATTGTGTTTTCGTAACACTATTGCTATTCAGGACTACCGCTACTCAAAGTCTAAATTGAAAGCCTGGGCTGAAGGGGAACTGCACTTTTTTTGGAATTTTGCCTATACACAATCCTCATGAGAGACAAAAAACACATGTTTCTTTTTTTTTATGTATTCAACTTCGTAAATATAAGTGGAGCACAATTGGGGCCATGGTGTCATCGTGTCTATCGCCATAAAACCCAATAAATAACCATCCAAAAAAATCCATTTACATTTCCTTACCTGAATATTAACCAAGTGTTAGAGATTGTGTTAATATAAGCACTGACGTTAAGGACCTACATTTAGCGGCGCCTTGATCCAAGAGTTGTAACTTCCTTATGCTGCTGTATTGACATCATGATCTGGTGAGCTGCTTTCTCGCTTCAGAACTTGTGAAAGTTTATTCTAGAATATAAATCATGCCTTTCACGTTGATAGTAAAATGATGTTGACATAAACTGAGAAGTTGGTACACTTTGACAGCCAACATGGCGAAAAAGAACAAACGTGAAAAGACGCTTGGTTCCAGCCCCCCTTTTTGTTTGCGAGGATTATGTTTATTCTTCATATTAAGGGGAATTATCAACACCCTAACAGTTGCCATACCAGTGAGAGCAGATGTTGTACAGTAAGTGATGTTTTATTATGTTTGTTGTCTCTCATGATGTCTGCTGTGAGTAGTAATCAATGATGTTGTTGAAGGAAAAAGCGAACGTTGTGATGCGTTTGTGAAATCAATGCGCCGCTGTATGCTTAAAACGACCAACATATGTAAATATAACATGTTATGAGTGTGCCTGCTACTCTTTATAGATATACTTAAAGTGTATATAAAACCTTTATGGCGGTGTTTGGATGTATATTAATTGTTTTTATAGGCAGAATAAAGCGACTCCCAAAAGCCCCATTGTATGCAAACTTTTGTTAGCATTAATTTACTAGTTAGAATGCATTAAAAAAAACATGTGTGTGCTTATCTTCTATAAGTTAATTTCCCCTTTGTATCAATTAGCCAAACAATAAATACAAATTAACTTGATAACTTTGCCAGCATCTATAAATTGCCATGTGTTTGTTTATTTCTTTTGTCGCCTCCAATCAGGGTACAAGAGGGTAGCAATGAAAGTCCCCTTATCCTCCCATTTCACCAAGCCAAAACGACAGATTACATTTAGGAACATTAAAGTATTGACCATACCTTGTTCACCCACCACCTTCAGCTTCTTTCCCTCCCTCACAATCATCAGTCAGTGACCTAATGGACGATTACAACAACAGCCTTAGCTCCATTCTGGACATCCATGCTCCACAAAAAACCCTTCACCCGCTCAGCTCCCTGGTACACGGACCAGTTCAGGGTCATGAAAAGGTTGGGCCGTGCCCTGGAGCGTGCCAGCAAAACATTTAGCTTAATGGTGCATAGGTTGAGCTTTCGGGAACATCAATATTCATATGCAGAAGCTCTGTCAACAACCAGGTTCGTCTACTACTCAACAATTATCAACAACAACTCAGGCAATTCTAAAAAAAAAAAAAAGATTCACTGTAAACCATCTCCTCATACCACATTTACCCTCATATCACACATCTACAACAATAAACTGAAACCTTTTCCTTGACTATTTTACACCCACATTGACAATAACCGCCCTTCTCTCACACCTCGCACAGCTTCATCCTTGACATCCCGACAACTTACATCTTACACACTTCACACCTGCAGCGCAACAGGAGGTCGATAATATTATCTGTACATTAAAATCATCCACTTGCTCTCTAGATCCTATTCCCTCTCTTCTGCTCAAAAGTTACGACAAATTCATTAACCTCACACATAGTCAATCTCTCCCTCAAAACTAGCACAGTTTCACTGCTCTTAAAACAGCTCTTATCAAACCCCTTCTGAAAAAAACAAACCTTGATCCCAAACCCCTTTTAAATTACAGACCAATCTTTGAACTCCCATTCATATCCAAAACTCTCAAACGTCATCTCCTCTCAGCTCCACAATCATCTCAACAGTCTATATGAAAAATTCCAATCCAGTTTCCGCCCCTCCCACAGCACAGAAACAGTAATGAAAGGGGGAGACATGTTTGTGGGTGCCTCATTGCACCCACAAACTGCTTCTGCTGTTTGGCTGCATTATTACTAATACTTCTGTATTTTTACTATTAATTGCTTCTGCTACAGTATACACTATTTTTAAAATATTGGCAACCTGCCTTTACTCGCATATGAACTTGAAGTGCCATCCCATGGAATTGTCCAAAATGTTTTGGTATCGTGGAGCATCCAAAGTTCCTTTCACTGGAACTAACGGGCAAAGCCCAACTCCTAAAAAAAACAACCTCACACCATAATTTCTCCTCCACTAAATTTCACACTCGGCACAATGCAGTCCAAAATGTAGCGTGTTCCTGGCAACCTCCAAACCCAGACTGGTCCATCAGCTTGCCAGATGGAAAAGCGTGATTCATCAGTCCAGAGAAGGCGTCCCCACTGCTCTAGAGTCCAGTGGCGACGTGCTTTACACCACTGAATCCAACGCTTTGCATTGGACATGGTGATGTATGGCTTAGATGCAGCTGCTCGGCCATGGAAACCCATTCCATGAAGCTCTCTGCTTACTGTATGTGGGCTAATTGGAAGGTCACATGAAGTTTGGAGCTCTGTAGTAACTGACTGTGCAGAAAGTCTTTGCACTATGCGCTTCAGCATTCGCTGAAGCCTCTCTGTCACTTTACGTGGCCTACCACTTGCTGGCTGACTTGCTGTTGTTCCCAAACTCTTAAATTTTCTTATAATAAAGTTGACTTTGGAATATTTAGGAGCAAGGAAATTTCACGACTGGATTTGTTGCAAAGGTGGCATCCTATGACAGTCCCACGCTGGAAATCACTGAGAGCGGCCCATTCTTTCACAAATGTTTGTAGAAACAGTCTCCATGCCTAAGTGCTCGATTTTATACACCGGGCCAAGTGATTAAAACACCTGATTCTCATCATTTGGATGGTGGCCAAATACTTTTGGCAGTATAGTGTATGTTGTTAACATTTTAGTTATTATATAAATGTTTAAACAAAACATATTTTGATGAAGGCATGAAGTGCAAATAATTTGCATAGAGTTTTGTACCCCCAGTTCAAAAATCAAATGGCGCCCCTAACGTAATACATACACATATATTATCGAGACTTCTTGTCAATTAAAGCTAAGAGTATTAAGGTTTGTTGTACACTCTGTGCTGCCAACAAAATGTAACGAAGAAAGTAACTTGTAATCTAACTTGGTTACTTTTAAAATACAGTAAAAAATAAAGTACTTGAGTTACTTTTTAATGGAGTAATCGTATCACTTTTTCAAAGTAACTGTGGCAGCACTGGTCGCTAATATGCAGATCACAAGATGTAAATGGGATATTGTTGGAGTTTTTTTTTTTTAGAGGGCTTTATGGGCAGAAGAGATAACTCCTATTAGCTACATTGTTAGCCGCTTAGTACGAGCCATATTTTACAATTTAGAATACATAAGACAAAAACATAGGGATTGTGAATGATAGGCACAATTCCAAAAAAAAGTGCAGTTTCCCTATAAAGATGACGCCAGGTCGAGGAACTGCACTGAAAATGTTCTATGCATTGTCAGTTTAAGTACTTGGAAATAGGTAAGCATTCGGTAAAATTCATTTTGGTTATCTATTAATGCATTTTGTGTTGTTTTCTGTCATGCAGGTTTGCTGCAAAACTGATTGCAGGTGTTTTGGATTTCAAGACAATGATAGACAAGTAAGTACATTCAATTTTAACAGAATAGAATACAATAGAAAGTACTTTATTATTTGTTTTGTAGCCAACCTCTTGCCCGAAATTGGCTTGTTTAGGCTCCAGCTTTCCCATGACCCTAATGAGGTAAAGTGGTATAGAAAATAAATGAATGTATTATCTTTTGAATAATTTCCTAATATTTGTATATTGACATATAAATACAGGCAGTTTAACTTTAAATGATTCAAATCGCATTTTGAGTTTTAATTGTGTTGGTCAAAATTGGCAAAAGACTGCTTTAAATAAATGTTGATAAAATAAACAAAACCACAAATGTTTTCATTATTTGGTACACTATGATTAAAAGTTCCAAAATTATTCATATTTATTATCCAACTATGTATATTTATCAGACACTCTAGGATTTTGTGATAGGGGTTGGGGGAAATTATTAATTCTTTGATATAGATCAGGGGTGTCAAACTCAAATACAGAGTGGGCGAAAATTTAAAACTGAACAAAGCCGCGGGCCAAGGTTGAACAAATGAACCTTTTAATAGGGACCCAAACAAGTTTTGCATTGAATATTGAACAAGCAAGGCTTATATAACTTTATAGTGACATGCAAAATCGAGTTTCAAATAATAATAGTAATAATAATTAAAAAATATAAATGGCATATCAAATAAAAGTTAAATAAAAATTGAATGCCTCTTTTCTATTTGCAGCCTTCTGAGGTAAATATCAAAATAAACTTTTTCCACAGGCTAATAATACATTTGAAAATAAAATAACAATAATGAATGAATCAAACATTCAAGCCTTGAAGTAGCAAGAGAAAGTGCATGAATAAAACGTTAATTATTGCTCAGTTTGCTACACTGATTTGCTTTAACACTGAATATGGAACAAGCAACGCTTATATAACTTAACAGTGCAAAATCAACTTTCCAAAAACTAACGAAAAAACATCAATGGTATATTAAATACAATTTAAATAAAAAATGGAATGCATTTTTTCTATTTGCAGCCTTCTGAAGTAACTATCAACATTAACTTTTTCCACAGGCTAATAAATTTGAAAATAGAATAACAATGAATAAATCAACCATTCAGGCCTTTTTACTGCTCAGTTTGCGACACACTGATCTAATCTGATGTGCCCAAGCCAGATACCTGCCATTTTTCTGGGATTCTAGTTCATTAATGTCGGGGCTCAGGTGGGCGGGGTTTGGTGGTAGCGGGGGGTGTATATTGATTGTAGCGTCCCAGAAGAGTTAGTGCTGCAAGGGGTTCTGGGTATTTTTCCTGTTGTGTTTATGTTGTGTTACGGTGCGGATGTTCTCCCGAAATGTGTTTGTCATTCTTGTTTGGTGTGGTTTCACAGTGTGGCGCATATTTGTAACAGTGTTAAAGTTGTTTATACAGCCACCCTCAGTGTGACCTGTACGGCTGTTGATCAAGTATGCCTTGCATTCACTTATGTGTGTGTAGAAGCCGCATATATCATGTGACAAGGGCCGGCACGCTGTTTGTATGGAGGAAAAGCAGACGTGACGACAGGTTGTAGAGGACGCTAAAGGCAGTGCCTTTAAGGCACGCCCCCAATATTGTTGTCCGCGTGGAAATCGGGAGAAATTCGGGAGAATGGTTGCCCCGGCAAACTTTCAGGATAGGCACTGAAAATCGGGAGGGTTGGCAAGTATGAGTATTAGCGGTGAATGTGGTGTTACAGCGGCACCGCCGCTGTATAATCCCGGCGGGCCAGCTCTAATGTTAATTTGATATTGCCTCAAGGGCCAAATGAAATTACACGGCGGGCCAAATTTGGCCCGCGGGCCAGAGTTTGACACCCATGATATAGATGCATTGATTATGAATCGATGGACAAACGTTTAAATAGTGATTATTTTAATGTTAAATAAAGTAAAAAAGATGGTTCAACAACGTGGATTGAGCGCGGAACTACACAGAGCAAAACACAGCAAGAGAAGCCATTCTAACCGCTAAGCTAGCTTGAATGCTAAGTTGTGTAACAACAAAATAATAAGTGCTTTGTACACTAAAACAGAAGTATTACTGGAACCGTGTTACACCAGAGAGGAGTAACCAGCTAAGAAGAGGAAAATAGATAAATAAATAAGAGGGAATAATATCCACACAGTTCAATAACTTTGTGAGCCTTACTTAAAACATTTTGAAAACATTTGAAGAAAATTGTGTTTTTTATTTTGTGTTGTTGAAACTAATAAAAGTTGTACTTTACAGCGAGACCATACCTGTGGAGTACCTGGGAGGGAAACCTCTGTGTATGAATCAGTACTATGAAGTACTTTCGTCTTGCCGCATTCCCGGTGTGAGAAGAGATTCTGTGGTGAACCATGCCAAAAGCTCCAGGCCTCCGAAACACATCACTGTTGTACATAATTTTCAGGTGAGCACAATTTCAATCAAACATAGATATTTTACATCTTGCTAACAAATCTTACAGGGTATTGCTATAAACATAAACAAGATTAGTTAATTCGGAGTACAGCCAGTTGGTTCCACTTATGTCGACAACCAGTCTGGCGACCTAACTCATCAAGTCCTGGTCCATTGTGCTTATTGTTACTAGAAAAGGGCTAGTTTAGTCCATGACAACATAAATAGTCAACATAAAGTTTGAGATCCAAAAGGGTAATTTCTATAAAACAATGTTCCATTGGTGTTAGGGGTGTCCCGATACATGCTATTCACTTCCAATACCATACCGATATTGATATATTAATCTGATACAATATCAGCACTAACACATACATAATTAAATACATACTTTAAAGGCCTGATCAAGTCAAATTTACTCAAGAGAACATCCACAGGTATGATTAACACGTACCTATATATTATTTACCATCTGGAATTTACTTATGTTGTCTTTAAGGTGTGACATGGTAATTGTTGTGTTTTTGGGGACACCTTGTCACCACAATAATTATTTAAGTTAAAGGGGAACTGCACTCTTTTGGAATTTTGCCTATCGTTCACAATCCTTATGAGTAACAAAAAGTCAAAAAGGTTTTTTTTGCAGTCTAATATGTAAAAATTGGGTCGTTCGGGGTAAGCAATGCAGCTAATGGGAGCAATAAATTCTACCTCTAAATCCCTTTATAAATGCATTCAAAACCTTCACCAGTACTTGATTTACGTTCCGTGACCTGTATACGAACCAAACTGAAGCGATATTGTCATTGTAAGAGCGAACACTGAGGAACTCTTTTTCTATCTTTGTAACACATTGGCGTGCTTTGGTATTAGCCGTAAAAGCTAACTACGGAAAGAGATAAGCTAGCTTGTACGACAACAAGAAACGCGTTTGAGTTTGTAATGTACAATACAACACTATAAGACACCAATCTGTACTGACTGAAAAAACATGAACAATTAGTTTACAGTATCTGTCAAGTATTAGCCCACATTTCATGTTTTGTTTGTACACAGCTAGCCAGGCAGCATATGCGGTCTGTCATGATACACGCTTGAAATGGTGCGTGTATCATGATCAATATGAAGTGTGACTCACTCGATGGACGTTTGTATCTTTGGTCTACCTGGCAGGGGACGTTTTTTCTGGTTTATTTGGGGTAAGCACGCCATTTATGTCCAGATAGCTTGTCTCCAAATTCCACATCTGCAGCTTTGAGTCGCTTTCACTTCACTCTATTGTCTTCCGTCTGCTCCAACGTCTCACTATTCCCTTGTGCTCGCTTCTAGAAACAGGAGTTCATTCTACCTAAGTTCTGCTACCTCTCTGCTCCGCGAGGTATGTGACGTATGTAAGAAAGTGCGCTTGTTTTATGTCTTAGTGAGAAGGAGAGATAACAAAGAGTGAGGAACGCCTGTAGTGTAATGCCCGCAGCTAAAAGCAACTGGGTGAAAACGCATACTCGAATATCACGATATAGTCGTTTTCTATATCGGACAGAGACAAACGCGCGACATATTAAGTATATTCGATATATCGCCAGTCCAGTTGCGAACTATAGTACCGTTAATTGTTGAGTAAGTGTTATCTTATGTTTATGTTATATATCGTTTGTTTTTGTGTGGGGCATTTTTTACATGGGTGTCTTTCTTTCCCTCATGTTGCAATTAGTTCTTCATGCTGGACGTGTACAACAATGATGGGAGTCCACTGACAGCTGACCAGCTCTATGTTCAGCTTGACCGCATCTGCAGCTCCTCTGTACAGACCAACGCAGAGCCTGTGGGCATCCTGACCACCCAGCATCGTGACGCTTGGAGCAAGACCTACGTGAACCTCATCAAGGGTGGGTTGAAGGGAACATTACAATGTGTTTTGTTGTGTAGTAAACTAATTCAGAGGTAAGATGTGTGCTTTTAAAGCATGGGTGTCAAACTCTGGCATATTGTAGCGTCCCGGAAGAGTTAGTGCTCCAAAGGGTTCTGGGTATTTGTTCTGTTGGGTTTATGTTGTGTTACGGTGCGGATGTTCTCCCAAAATGTGTTTGTCATTCTTGTTTGGTGTGGATTCACAGTGTGGCGTATATTTCTAACATTGTTAAAGTTGTTTATACGGGCACCCTCAGTGTGACCTGAATCGCTGTTGAACAGGTATGCGTTGCATTCCCGTGTGTGTTCATACAGAAGCCGCACATATCTTGTGATTGGGCCGGCACGTTGTTAGAATGGATGAAAAGCGGACGTGACGACAGCTCATAGTGGACGTTAAAGGCAGTGTCTTTAAGGCACGCCCCCAAGACTGTGGTCCGGGTGGGCTACGAGATATAATGACCGATGAACACCTTTGTTCGATAATGAAGGTTGCCTCAGCTCAAAGCCTGATCCCCGACATTAATGAACTAGCATCCAAGAAAATATGGTATCTGCCTTGGGCACATCAGATTAGATCAGTGTTGAAAACTGAGCAGTTTAAAGTCCTGATTGGTTGGTTTTAGGTTTATTCATTGTTATTTTATTTTCTAATTTATTAGCCTGTGGAAAAAGTTAATGTTGATATTTGCCTCAGAAGGCTGCAAATAGAAAAGAGGCATTACATTTTTATTTAAATTGTATTTGATATGCCATTGATATTTTTGAATTATTATTATTATTATTATTATTTGAAACTCGATTTTGCATGTCACTAAAAGTTATATAAGCCTTGCTTGTTCAATATTCAATGCAAAACTTGTTTGGGTCCCTATTAAAAGGTTAATTTGTTCAACCTTGGCCCGCGGCTTTGTTCAGTTTAACATTTTGGCACACTCTGTATTCGAGTTTGACACCCCTGTTTTAAAGGATGACTCATCATCTTAGGCAGAGACGTTAATGAAGTGTAAATGAAGTGGCAGGATGGTTAAGGATGAACATCCATCCATCCATTTTCTACCGCTTGTCCCTCTCGGGGTTGCGGGGGTGCTGAAGCCTATCCCAGCTGCATTTTGGCAGAAGGCGGTTTACACCCAGGACAAGTCATCACCTCATCACACTCAAACGCTAGGGCCAATTTAGTGTTGCCAATCAACCTATCCCCAAGTGCATGTCTTTAGATAAACACACTTACTGTAATTGAACACCAACATAATGGTCAAATGTTGTAACCATAGTTATAACTGTAAGTAGTGTTTTTAAGTACACAAAATGGCACAGAAACATCCTGTGTTTTCAAGTTACACACAGAGACATGTTTGTATTAGTTTGAGAATTTTGAATCTTAGGAGGTCAACTGACAATTTATCTTTTAACAATGTAAATACCTCACACATTTCATGTTTGTGGCAGAGGTAATTACAGCATGTTAATAAAGATGTAATTTTAGCGCCACCATGTGGTTTTAATATCATACTTTTCAATGCAATTGCAGAACTGAATGTCACCATATCAACAGGTCAGTTGAACATTCACATCATCGCAATAATATCTACAATTTAATTAAACAAGCAAAATGACAGGATGGTCCATTCTGTCAACACACCTCTGGAAACTGTATCTTGACAGCAATATTCATACAGTGGGTACAGAAAGTTTAGGAATGTGCCAATCCATTAGCCGATGATCAGTATCGGCTAATTTTTATGTAAAATATTATGTGGTCACCATTGACCACATATTAATGATTATTGCCTTTTATTGGCCATCACAAATGCGGATCCCCTCTGGTTGACTCTGTATTTATTTGCTTTCTCTCGGTTGACTAGGTAGCAGCTAATTGTGTATCTCCATACAGTGTAGAGACGCTTAATAATAATAATAATAACACAGTAGAAAGCCAGTAAATAAATAAAATCAAATAACAAGTAGATTAATAAGAGTGAGAGAGAGGATAATATTACAGCTGGTAACTGATGTGTCAGCATTGTTGCAGCCAGAAGTGCTGCAGCGCACAATACGCAATGAGGGCGGGTCAATCCATACATAGGTAGTGTCGACACCAAGGGTAACATCAGAATATATACATACTCGAGTGATTACTGATTTTTTATTTTTGTAAAAAAATGTTTTTGTTGTTTTTGTAATGTTTGCAAATTCAGGGAATACTATTTCCTTGGGCACAGAAAGAGTTTGAGGGCAAATAATCAAATGATTTTAAAGAGTAATTGATGGTAGTTTTGCTTCAATTAAGTTATAGTGTACTATTGACTTTGTTTTGCTCAAACAAATTTATCTGATAAAACATAATTATAAATACATATTGTGCTGATATGTTTAAACTGTCAATAGAACTCACCATAAATAAATAAATAATTAGAAAAATGTACAGTTAGTACATGTGATCGGTATTGGTATCGGCTGATCTCATTTATAGATGATCGGTAACAGAATCGGCAGCATAAATCTCTGATCGGAACAACCCTAATTCAGACACTTCTAAATGTTTCTATACGTGTTGCATTGAAAACTGAGCTACCACTGCATGTTGTATTTCATGTTCACAAGCAATTTTCTTACGGCTACGCTCGTCTGTCACTTTTAAAAAACAAAAGCAGCCCTACAGCCCAAAAGCTAGAAAGCTGGAACTGAGTATATATTACAGTAGTCACACCCTAATTCCTTAGTGATTTTCACAATTACTTTTTGTGTTCAGATCCCACCAACAAAGAATCTGTGACGGCTATTCAAAGGAGCATCTTCACAGTATGTTTGGATGGTCCGATGCCTCGAGTACCGGCGAACGCGTATCGGAGTCGTGCAGCCGTGCAGATGCTGCACGGAGGTGGGAGCCTGTGGAACAGTGGCAACCGCTGGTTCGACAAGACGCTGCAGGTGACCCGCAAATCCAAAAGTTTCCTTTTGAAGGGAACCTATTATACTCATATTTGGCTCTTTGTACCTGATTTTTGGACTCCTATAGAGCAGCTACACCTGCACAAACTTTGTAGATCTTTTTAGATTTGCATCCCTTCTTTGTATTTTCTGCATCCTTCGAAAACGATCTAAGTCACTGGTCTCAAACTTTTTTGACCAAGTAACACCTCAGAAAAAATGTGGCTGTCCAAGTACCACCATATTGATTAACTTTAAAATACAGTAGCATAGTAGGCCTAAGTAATCATTTAAAACAAGGTATTTAGCAAGTATGTTCAATATTTTGGCCACTGTGAAATGACACACAGTTTGACCAGTAACAACACTGTTTGAATACAAGAAAATAAAACACTGCTCTGCACTTTAATCAAGTGCACTCCTTCTCCAACTTTCAACCACTGTGAATGAAGCAGAAACACAAAAATGCCATTACTAGCAATGTAGAACCCATATACCTCATGAAAAAATTAAATTTATACTACAGTAACATTACCTTACACTTACAAGCAACCATACATCGTATAGGACTGATTTAGTGCGAGAAAAACTAGTCAGAAGTTCTAATAATGGATACAACAGAAGCTTCCGTTATTGTTTACACTCAGTGCAGCGATCTTTAAAAGCCAACTTGGGGTGGGTGAGGACTCCGATTTTTAGAGTAGGAAATCCGACCTCGCATGGCGTTCCAGTTAAACTTCCGAATGGAAACTTGTACATTTCGACTTCCAGTACAAATTCAATGCTCCCCACAGCTCTCCTCTATTGATGCCTCATACGAGCCCACTCCGCTGTGTTTGGTCACACTTTTGAAGACTTCCAAAGGGCTGGCCACCCTCATTCCCACCTCCTCATTTTGTCAATGCGAGAATTGTGAGTTATCAGCAAATTTTACAAAAGTATCAGATACAGGAAGACCGTAGAGCAGAAGAACACACAGCGAAATAACTTCTGAAGCAGGGCGGGGGAGGGGCAGGCCTAGAGCACCAGTGTTTACCTGGGCTTGCCCATATAGGTACTTCTGACATGAATTGACGCCAATGCAACCCAACTTAAAAAAGACTATAAAACAGCGTCTAGAGCAATTCAAATCTTGGGGGCTCACTTCCAAATGCATGAACTTTATTATTTGATATTTTGGCATCATTTAACACGAGTATCCAACATTACAACAACATTTATAGCTCAACAAAGAGGGAAACACATAATAAGCCCCCCTTAAGGCTAGTTGTTTTAAATGGTCGGCATGTATTACCGTATTTTTCGGAGTATAAGTCGCTCCGGAGTATAAATCGCTCCGGAGTTTAAGTCGCACCGGCCGAAAATGCATAATAAAGAAGGAAAAAACATATGTAAGTCGCACTGGAGTATAAGTCGCATTTTTTGGGGAAATTTATTTGATAAAACCCAACACCAAGAATTGACATTTGAAAGGCAATTTAAAATAAATAAAAAATAGTGAACAACAGGCTGAATAAGTGTACGTTATATGATGCATAAATAACCAACTGAGAACGTGCCTGGTATGTTAACGTAACATATTATGGTAAGAGTCATTCAAATAACTATAACATATAGAACACGCTATACGTTTACCAAATAATTAGTCACTCCTAATCGCTAAATCCGATGAAATCTTATACGTCTAGTCTCTTACGTGAATGAGCTAAATAATATTATTTGATATTTTACGGTTATGTGTTAATAATTTCACACATAAGTCGCTCCTGAGTATAAGTCGCACCCCCGGCCAAACTATGAAAAAAACTGCGACTTATAGTCCGAAAAATACGTTAAATGTTTGTGCTTGACATGATCTTCATCTGTAAAGTATATTGGCACTAAAAAATAATGATTTTTCAGTTTATTATTGGAGAGGATGGGACATGTGGCGCCAACTATGAGCATGCTCCAGCTGAGGGCCCTCCCATTGTGGCCCTGATTGACCATGTTGTGGAATACACGTAAGTAGTATTCAAAATACAGTAGTTTGAATATCTTAAATCTTATACAGCCACACCTTGAGTCTTACTTTGCGACAGCTAAACTGGAGAAAAGCAGTGATGTTACTATGGTAACTTGTATTTTCTTCTCATGTGGAAACAGGAGGAAGCCAGAGATGGTTTCCTCTGACATTGCGCCTTTGCCCATCCCCAAAAAACTACAATTCAACCTCACACCTGAGCTCAAGAAGGACATAGAAGAGGCCAAACGGAGCATGAATGTGTGAGGACAACTTTTTAATGGCACTTTGTGACCGAGAGAATAAGTATTTATATACGTGATAGTGATGCATGCACATAAACCCTTCTGTTATACTGCAGATTGGCTGAAGATGTAGATGTGAAGGTTATTGTGTTCAACCACTTTGGAAAAAATGTACCAAAGGCCCACAAGATGAGCCCAGATGCGTTTATACAGGTGGCGCTACAGCTGGCTTACTACAGGTGAGGTGCATGAAAAGTTTGGCTTCTATAAAAGCAGTTGAAACATTCCTGTGCCATGTTTCAAATGGAATATTTGCATTAGTACACTTCATTAACTATACTGTGAACACTGTGTACTTAGTTTGTTTGTGTGAATTTCGATTAGATTATATAAAATTTCATTAATTCCCTGTACCACTCTGCTGTACCCGTTTATTGTACAGGGAGGCCGGAAACAGCTGAGCTGTCAAATAGTTTACTAATAGACGTAGGGTTGTCCCGATACCAATATTTTGGTACCGGTACTAAAATGTATTTTAATACTTTTCGATACTTTTCTAGATAAAGGGGACCACAAAAAATGGCATTATTGGCTTTATTTTAACGAAAAACCTTAGTTACATCAAACATATGTTTCTTATTGCAATTGAAGAACAATTTTGGAATTAAATAAAATAGTGAACATACTACACAACTTGTCTTTTAGTAGTAAGTAAGCAAACAAGGGCTCTTAATTTGTCTGCCGACGTATGCAGTAACATATTGTGTCAATTCTTATTCTATTATTTTGTCAAAGTTATAAATAAATAAATGATAAATGGGTTGTACTTGTATAGCGCTTTTCTACCTTCAAGGTACTCAAAGCGCTTTGACACTACTTCCACATTTACCCATTCACACACACATTCACACACTGATGGCGGGAGCTGCCATGCAAGGCGCTAACCAGCAGCCATCAGGAGCAAGGGTGAAGTGTCTTGCTCAGGACACAACGGACATGACGAGGTTGGTACTAGGTGGGGATTGAACCAGGGACCCTCGGGTTGCGCACGGCCACTCTCCCACTGCGCCACGCCGTCCCATGAGGGACAAGCTGTAAACATTTATTATTAATCCACTTGTTCATTTACTGTTAGTATCTGGTTATTTTCTGTTTCAACATGTTCCATCTACACTTCTGTTAAAATGTAATAATCACTTATTCTTCTGTTGTTTGGATGCTTTACATTAGTTTTGGATGATACCACAAATGTATCCGATACCAAGTACTTACAGGATCATACATTGGTCACATTCAAAGTCCTCATGTGTCCTGCGTATTTCCTGAGTTAATAAAAAAAATAAAAAAAGGAAAAAATAATTTGTGACACTAAAAAATATCAATGTAATCATAGTAGTATCGATTAGATACGCTATTGTACTTTGTATCATTACAGTGGATGTCAGGTGTAGATCCACCCATGGCATTTGTTTACGTTGAGGAGCGCTATCTTTTGTTAGCGGTGGCACCGGTGAGCTATTGTTTCCTACTACGGTGTGTAGTGAAATATGTTTACATATTCCTCGTCCTGCAGGTATGATACTTGTAAGAAACATACTTTATTCGTCGCCATGGAGGCAGGGATTAGTGATTTAGAAATACCTAAAACACTGGCGGATTAATGTTAGCTGCTAGCCAGCTAGCCATGTCTTAAAGCACGTCTTCCTGAGGGTGTTTCAGTGTTATAGCTTCACCTTTATCTTTATCTTTTTAAGCCAGAATGTGTCTGTTCTCCCTTTTCTGTCAACACACTTTGTCTGCTTGTAAGTAATCTGTGATTGTGCGCTGCCTAACATGCTCCTCTGCTCATAAAACCAGCATTGTCACGGCGTAACGGCGTGCCGTCATCCCCGTTTAAAAAATAAAAATAAATAATTGGGGAACCGGTACTTTTTAAACAGAGTATAGTGCCGTTTTTGATTCATTAGTACCGCAATACTATATTAGTACCGGTATACCCTACAACCCTAATTGACAGTTTAATTATTTGGTCCAGACAATTCATGTCTTTTAATGACAGATGACCGAACCATGAGACCAGAGAGAAAGATGACAGAGTGGCTCAGATGGTAGAGCAGCCAGCCAGAAACTTGAGGGTTCCGGTTCAAATCCAGCTTCTGCAATCCTCGTTACTGCCGTTGTCCTTGGGCAAGACACGTCACCCACCTTGCTTCCAGTTCCACCCACACTGGTGCAAATGTAGCTTAAAAGTAAATAATGGGTTTCTCAATGTAAAGCGCATTGAGTCACTAGAGAATATCAATCAATCAATCAATCAATGTTTATTTATATAGCCCTAAATCACAAGTGTCTCAAAGGGCTGCACAAGCCACAACGACATCCTCGGTACAGAGCCCACATAAGGGCTCTGTATATGTGTATATGTTATACACATATAATTCACTCCACTGCACTTCACATTCTATGACAGTATCGTAAAATATGTTCATAATGGTTCTGTCAACATTAGAAGACCGTTATCTCCTTCTTATTTTTCTTTACTTCTTTTAATGAACTGCAGCCACTCACTGAAAATAGAATAAAACAAGGAAATATCTGCCAGCTCTTACCACACTTCTTGACTGTACATTAGTTAGAAACAAATTTTAACTTTTTCACGCATGTGCGAATGCATGCTCGACCAGCTTCTTATGCTATGTAGTCAAAATGCAGACTATTGCCAGTGTCCATCACTCTGCACTCAGCATTTTGGGTGTAGAGTGCAGCATCTGGTAACTGACCACGTACTGCCTTTTGCGGTAGGTCTTGAAGTGAAAATGCACTTGTGTACTAGGAAGACTAAGTGTAAGCACGCAAGTGCGCCAATTGAGACAGCAGCTGACTTGAAAGGCAACTGTGTTAGCCATCTATGGTTCATGACTCTTTCTGCTCAGGAAGTGGTTTTGTGTGTTTGTACAGCCTCTCTGTGCCTTTCTAAAGGGTTTTGTCACAACACTGAGTTCGTAAAATATTATTGCAGGGGTTTTCCCTAAACACAGCTGGAGTTGTTGGAAAACAATATTATATATAAGACTATAATAACCTGTTGTTAGCACAAGATTAGCAATACAAGTTGAAAAGAGTGTTGTACTTTGTGACTTCTTCTGGATGCAACAACAACACAATAAGCTTAAAAATGACACATTCAGTGATTATTTTTTAGAGTATACAATATCAGTTTGCATGCAAAACCTTTAATCACTTGCTTTATGGCACACAAAAACATTTCAAGCACAACGTCTGCTCTCCTGTGTTTTAGGGACTCTCCTTCACAGAATCACATGTCTCACTAAGATTTTTGGGAGATGCACTTTAGGGTCTGCGGGAGGGTACGTTGGGGGAGAAGCTAAACGGTGTCGCTTACGCAAGTTATGTGACGTGAGAGTATATGTCAGGCTTAACCGAATTAAATGGCCACTTCCCAACAACAGAAGTCAAACATCAATCATAGTTACCTCTGCCAGCAGATAATCCATTGTTTGGCTGTTAAATACTTTATTTGCCTTGACCAAACAGTGTCCTATTTCCCCTGCCTGGTATTTATTCTATAATTTTTTAATATACTTTGTTGGTCCCATTTTCTGCTAGACACCTTTGGGATGTAAGAAGGTCATTTGAGGTGCAGGTTGCAACTGCGGGTCCAAAACACAAGACTTGGTATATCTAAGCAGTTTGCTTCTCTAACAATTGACTAACGCACCCTGTTGTTCCCTAAATGTGTGCATTCATAGTAACTTAAACATATTACATAAAGCAGTTTTAAGTTTCACTTTCTTCCGTAATATACTCTTAATGTTTTAATTTAGAGTTTTTAAAAAGGTTGTAAAAGTCATTAAATTGTATCTTTAAAAATGTGCTGATACCCTGTTGACATGGCCACACCGTATTCATTGTAGACTTCACTGTTTTATTGTCATTTGCAAATGCCACAGGCCAACATAAGCGCTGTACGTTGATGTTTTGTATTCTCCGCAGGATGTATCAGCAGTGTTGTGCGACATACGAGAGTGCCTCCTTGCGAATGTTCAGGATGGGTCGCACAGACACTATCAGATCTGCCTCAAGTGCATCTGCTGCCTTTGTAAAAGCCTTTGACGACCCCAACAAACAGGTGTGATTTGCTTCCACTGGCACAAAACTAGAAACCGCAAACTTTCAGCAATGACTTTGCACAAATGTTGTGCATGAATTATGACCGAATGAAATACTAACTGCGATGGAGATGTTGCATGTTCTTTTTAAAAGAGACTTGTAGTACAGCTATTGCTAATCATTTCCCTGATTTTTTTGTCACTGTTGTCTCGCACAGAACACAGAAAAAGTGGATCTAATGGAGAAAGCTGTGAAAGCACACAAGTTGTATACAAACATGGTGAGTGTTGTCTGGTGGCCATATTTGGCCCTCGGCATATTCTAAAAGAAGAGTTAATTCATTATTAAGGGGACCTATGATAATTCAAGTCTTCATTTAACATAAGTCTTTGATATCCGTTAGGGAAAATTTTGCGGAAGTTTTGCCCCTCTGTCTAATTTATAACCCACTTTCTGAGTCTTGTCTGCAAGTGTTTCGTGTGTGTGGAGGCATTCCCTTTAGGTTGCAAATGACAGCATTTTCTAAGATGCCCACATAAATATGGCCATCCATCTGTGTCCAAATTCCCCACTGTTCAAAAAAGACTGCTAAACACAGTGTTCAGAGGCATCCAAAACTGCGTAAAAGCTCACGCCCTTTTCATTTGACACTTTGACATTGTTGAAATTGATTATCCAACATTGTATCAACATTTGTACGTCAGAAAAGAGGAAAATCCTCAGAGGTCCCGCATCATTTTGTTAAATATCATTATTTTCCTTTGTCACTTATAACACAACGCTAAGACATTTGTTCCGATAGCTTAACATTGTATTGTATTTATTATAACATTTTCTGCCAGCAGTTTATATTTTTTGTTCCATTCTAAAAAGTATTAAAACTGTTCACACAAAAGTTAAGCAATTTTTTATATTTTGCTTTTTAGTCTTTCACTGCACCGAAAGTTAACCAAATTGTGACCTTAAAACTGAGGAATGTACCAAACTGTAATGATGGTGTGCATTTATACACCTAGTTTAGAATAGCCGGTAGTGGGTTTTGTCTTTGCGGATTCATCTCAAAATCACATTCGGTCTATTAGCATGGTATCTAGAAGGAGTGTAGAGGTATAGAGTCCAATCCACTTTATTTGTGTAACACATTTTACAATAAGCCAAAATTTCACAAAGTGCTGCACAGTAGTTAAAATACACATTATAAGCGAGATAAAACTCCATCCATCCATCCATTTTTTACTGCTTGGCCCTTACGGGGTCGCAGGGGGTGCTGGAGCTTATCTCAGCTGCACACTGGCGGTAAAACTCGACAGTCTAAATTAATAAACACATAAAAGAAAATATGCAGAGGTCTCACATCTTTCATGCTAGTTTAAAAGCCAAAGAGTAAAATATTTTTTAAAGGGGACCAATGCAAAACCAACTTTTTTTATTTATTGGTACTGTTTTTTTGTGTATTTGGGATCTGCATAAGTTCCGAAAATTTGAAACCAAATCATGGAGCATGGCGGAGATATTTTTAAAACAATATTGCCTTCCTTCATACTTCCTCCAAAGAAGCTCTTTGTAATATGCCCAGTTTGTGACTTTTTTCCCATTGGTGACGTCAGCGGATATCTCCATGTATGGTAAAGTTAAAAGTTGAAGTACCACTGATAGTCACACACACACTAGGTGTGGTGAAATTACCGTCTGCATTTGACCCATCCCCTTGTTCCACCCCCTGGGAGGCAATGGGAGCAGTGAGCTCGGGAATTATTTTGGTGATTTAACCCCCAATTCCAACCCTTGATGCTGAGTGCCAAGCAGGGAGGTAACAGGTCCCATTTTTATAGTCTTTGGTATGACTCGGCAAGTTTTACCCAAAGAGCTTTGCGCGAGTTCGCCATTGTAGTCCGACGCTGTAGTTAAAATGCTCCTTCTTTTTCTCTATCCTTTTGTTGAGGGGCAGACTGGCTCATGCATCCTCCGCTGTTGCGATTTCTAATACAAAGTATTATTAAATGTATAGTGTAAACTTATGTGTTAGTAGACTCTATATGGAAGCGCTAAAATCTACAACATGGCTGGTGGGGAGAAGATGGAGGCACGTAAATAAGATCGCCCACAAAATGGCGCATCCTGAAGAGACAGTCAGACAGCAGTTTAAAAATGGGCTGTTAAACATAATCTATACGAGCTACAGTATTTTTGACCAAATAACCACCATTACATGTTACGTATTTTGATAAGTTTAAGCATATGCAGAGCATTAATTTAAAAAACGCATTACGTTCGCTTTTTTTTTTTCTTCAACATCACTGATTATTACTTACTGCAGACTTCATGAGAGCCAAGGTCTGCTGTCATTAGGATGCCGACATTTAGGATATTGATAAATTCCCATTTAGACAACGAATAACTCATAATCCTCGTGAAGAAACTGGGGGTAGGACCAAGCCTCTTTTCGTGTCTAATTTGACTGTCAAAGTGTACCAGCATGTCGGAGTACGTACTCAGCCTTCTTCTATCCAGGTGACAGGCATGACTTACGATAATCTACAAGGAAGCGAAGAAACAGCTGACCACTCGATGATGTAAACATCGGCACACACAGTAGTATTTACGGCGCCACTGTAAATAGATCGTCTGCGTTAGCACGTATATTAACAATATCACTAATACTTGGTTAATGTTCAAGTGACAAAATGTAAATAGAGTATTGTTGGCACTTTTGGAATGGTTATTTATTGGATTTTATGGGAGGAAAAGAGGGCCTCCCGTTGGCTCCGCTGACTTTTATTGACGTTTATTTACAAGTTAGAATGTATTAAAAGAAAAAGAAAATCCGTCCGTCGTCATGGTTTTCATGATTGTGAATGATATGCAATTTAAAAAAAAAAGTGCAGTTCTCCTTTAACAGAGCGGATTACATTTTAATAGAAGGTTTTAAAACCAGACTGAAAAAACATCAAGAATACCAAGCAAATCAAGTTAAGACTTTAACTGTGCCAACAAAGCTTTCCCTACAATGTTATTAAAATATAAGGAATCTTTGAAATGGGTTAAAATGTGGTAGAATAAAGGCATCTAAATCTGGTTTTTTTTATCAGCGGTTCCTCAACAGTCTGCTTTATGTAATTTGGAACAATTCCTAAAGCAAATCTTCTGTTAATGATTTCATGGACATGGGAGCCAATGACATTGCAGACATCTTTAAACAGGCCAGGTGTCATTAAGTCAGAGGAACATGATACAGATTTATTTCACAGTTCAGTAATTACGAGGACTGCATGATTATGGACAAAATAATAATTATTATTTTTTATCAATATGGAAATCACGAGGTAGCGACTTGTCCAAGGTGTACCCCGCCCTCCGCCCGAAGGCTCCAGCACCCCCCGCCACCCCAAAAGGGACAAGTGGTAGAAAATGGATGGATGGAAATCACGATTACTCATTATGTTAAGTGTGGAACACACATTAAGACAATCGGGCCGTTTTTGTCCCGACTTTGCCCTTTTTTAAACCAAAAACCGTAAAGGCCCGATTATTTTATGCTCATGAGATTGTTTGATAAGATCGTCTTGTGGTCTGAGGTGTGTCAAGAGTGAATTGGTCCCGATAATCGGCTCCAAAACAGGTCGAATATTAAACGTGTTCAATGTTTATTTACGATCAAAACTCTTCATGTCTGTCGGGAATGCTGACACCCATCAGTCATCGTTCTGTGAATTGCGAAAGTAACCAATATGGAAGCTCAACAAAGCATTACAGTTACTTGATGGAAAACCTACTCCCTCACGTCTCGCTTGCTCCCGAAATGATAAAGTCTGCGTTCATGCTGTCTCCATCACTTTTTCAAGGCTTTTTTTTAGTTTGGGTTTTTTCTTTTAAAAATAGTCCCAAGAGCGCCACCATTCCCTCCTCTCATATGTCTTCTTCTCTTCTATATTGCCTGTTGTTCCGCTTGTCGCTACGGTGGTTGGTTATTATGAAGCTTCCTCTTATTCGATTTTGTTAGCTCACCTGCGGTGGGTGATACTGTGAATTTTGGTATTGATCAGATACCAAGTACTGTAAATACTGGGCTAGTATTGCCAAAACTGATACCGATATTGACACTTTTTGACTTAAAACGTCAAGATAATTTAATACTTTTATGAATTTACGTCTAGAAAATATGTTCTACAAATAGTGAACCTATGAAAGAGAAACTACAACAAAAGTTTGAATCCCACCACGCTAGTATCAATCTGATACCAATACCCACCTTGGTATTGATACTATCTATCTTTAGATCGATATGCCCATCCCTTAAGATCAGGTTTGTTTACGCATTTCCGGGTTTGACAAACTAGGGTCTAGGTTTGTGGTGGGGCGGAATCCTTTTGTGTGTGCTGTACTGTGTTGATATTATCGTAGCTCACCAGACACATAAAGATCAACCTGCTCAATAACTGATTTTTTTGTCTTTACAGTCCACCCGTAAGGTATTCACAGCGCTTCACTTTTACTACATTTTGTACAAACCCCGTTTCCATATGAGTTGGGAAATTGTGTTAGATGTAAATATAAACGCAATACAATGATTTGCAAATCATTTTCAACCCATATTCAGTTGAATATGCTACAAAGACAACATATTTGATGTTTAAACTGATAAACTTTTTTTTTTTTGCTAATAATCATTAACTTTAGAATTTGATGCCAGCAACACGTGACAAAAAAGTTGGGAAAGGTGGCAATAAATACTGATAAAGTTGAGGAATGCTCATCAAACACTTATTTGGAACATCCCACAGGTGTGCAGGCTAATTGGGAACAGGTGGGTGCCATGATTGGGTATAAAAACAGCTTCCTAAAAAATGCTCAGTCTTTCATAAGAAAGGGTGGGACGAGGTACACCCCTTTGTCCACAACTGCGTGAGCAAATAGTCAAACAGTTTAAGAACAACGTTTCTCAAAGTGCAATTGCAAGAAATTTAGGGATTTCAACATCTACGGTCCATAATATCATCAAAAGGTTCAGAGAATCTGGAGAAATCACTCCACGTAAGCGGCATGGCCGGAAGCCAAAATTGAATGACCGTGACCTTCGATCCCTCAGACGGCACTGTATCAAAAACCGACATCAATCTCTAAAGGATATCACCACATGGGCTCAGGAACACTTCAGAACACCACTGTCACTAAATACAGTTGGTCGCTACATCTGTAAGTGCAAGTTAAAGCTCTACTATGCAAAGCGAAAGCCATCTATCAACAACATCCAGAAACGCCGCCGGCTTCTCTGGACCCAAGATCCTCTAAGATGGACTGATGCAAAGTGGAAAAGTGTTCTGTGGTCTGACGAGTCCACATTTCAAATTATTTTTAGAAATATTCGACATCGTGTCATCCGGACCAAAGGGGAAGCGAACCATCCAGACTGTTATCGACGCAAAGTTCAAAAGCCAGCATCTGTAATGGTATGGGGGTGCATTAGTGCCCAAGGCAAGGGTAACTTACACATCTGTGAAGGCACCATTAATGCTGAAAGGTACATAGAGGTTTTGGAAAACATATGCTGCCATCTAAGCGCCGTCTTTTTCATGGACGCCACTGCTTATTTCAGCAAGACAATGTCAAGCCACATTCAGCACGTGTTACAACAGCGTGGCTTCGTAAAAAAAGAGTGTGGGTACTTTCCTGGCCCGCCTGCAGTCCAGACCTGTCTCCCATCGAAAATGTGTGGTGCATTAATTATAAAGCGTAAAATACGACAGCGGAGACCCCTGACTGTTGAACGACTGAAGCTCTACATAAAACAAGAATGGGAAAAAATTCCACTTTCAAAGCTTCAACAATTAGTTTCCTCAGTTCCTAATCGTTTATTGAGTGTTGTTAAAAGAAAAGGTGATGTAACAAGTGGTGAACATGCCCTTTCCCAACTACTTTGGCACGTGTTGCAGCCATGAAATTCTAAGTTAATTATTATTTGCAAAAAAAAAATAAAGTTTATGAGTTTGAACATCAAATATCTTGTCTTTGTAGTGCATTCAATTGAATATGGGTTGAAAAGGATTTGGAAATCATTGTGTTCCGTTTATATTTACATCTAACACAATTTCCCAACTCATATGGAAACAGGGTTTGTATATTACAGCCTTATTCCAAAATGTAATAATTTCATTTTTGCCCTCAAAATTTTACACACTATAGCCCATAATGAAAATGTGGAAAATTTGTTTTTACAAAAAATGTTTGAAAATAAAAAATGAAGAAATAGCATGTACATGAGTATTCACTGCCTTTGCCATGAAACTCAAAAGTGAGCTCAGGTGCATCCTGTTTCAACTGATCATCCTTTAGATGTTCGTACAGCTTAATTGAAGCCCCCCTGTGGTAAATTCAAATAGTTGGAAATGATTTGGAAAGGCACACAGCTGTCTATATATAAGGTCCACACTTGACAGTGCATGGTTGATCACAAATCAAGAATGAAGTCGAAGGAATTGTCTGTAGGATTGTCTCAAGACAGGATTGTCTCAAGGCACAAATCTGCTGCCTTGAAGGTCTCAATGAGCACATTGGCTTCCAATGGAAGAAGCTTGCAACCTCCAGGACTTGTCTTAGAGCTGACCGGCTGTCTCAACTGAGCGATCGGGGGAGAAGGGCCCTAGTCGGGGAGGTGACCAAGAACCCGATGGTCACTCTTTCAGAGCTACAGCATTCCTCTGTGGAAAGGATTGCTCATTTTGTGTACATTAAGAAAACAAAATGTAAAACATGAAACTGTAGCTTTTGTGTAAACAGCGTTACTGGCTTTTACTGGTTTTAAAATGAAAAAAACTGCTCAAGTATAGTATAATATTTTACAAAGTTTATTTTTAGCAAGGATGACGAAAACTTAACAGTGAGAGTTTGAATAGTGTGAATGATTGTTTTAATTTGTAATAAAGTTCCTTAATAACTGAAGTGCAGCATTAACAACTCTCGCATTAGTCAGCTTTCACATGATTTTTGAGAAAATTACTATGGCTCTTTTTGCATGGTCTACATTTGATGCTTGATAACATTTAAAGCTCAACTTGTCTTTTCAGGCAATCAGTGGTCAGGCCATTGACCGACATCTACTGGGTCTGAAGATGCAGGCTGCTGAGGAAAACCTCTCTGTTCCTAAAATCTTTAAAGACACATCTTACGCCAAAGCCTTACACTACCGCTTATCTACAAGTCAGGTATGGATAACACTTTCTGACTGTTGCATTGAGGCCTATATTTTATTTTTTTAAACCCTGGGCACAAAAGGACAATTTTGCTTGAAAATGACATAAAAATAACTTCTACAAAGTGTATATTATGGAGGCTTTTTTTGACACTAAATTTATGTAACTGAATTTTTTGCATTTGAATTTTGTGAACTGAGTTTTTTACTTCAAATTATGCTGACAATTTCATTGAAAAAAATCATTGTTTTAAATTTCAGTCTATAAAAAATCAGTAAAAAAAATAAAATAAAATAAAAGTCAGTGTTAAAATAATCAGTGTAAAAAATACATTGTTGAAAAATTTGCTGCTTTAAAATGCAAGACTCACTTCTGGTAAATTTAAGACTGAAGCAATCGATGCTGTCTCAGAACCAGCCAATGAAGTCTCATGTTTGAAGTCACGTGACACAGGTCTTGCAAAACAGCAAAAATAAACAGTTAACTGGGCTACCTTGGCATAATACAACATAATTAACATTTCAACGCGGCCCGCTGGATATTTTCAAACTATAAAAATACAAAACTCTGCTTCATGCAGGCGAGGCACGAACAGAGTGGGGCAGAGTAGGCGGAGCTTGTTTACGAAGCGGCGAGTGTCAGACGGAGGCAGAGTTATACAACAAAGTTCTGCAGAACAGTGATATATGGAATATGTGGATGTTTTTTTACCTTTTGTGTTTGTTTCATAGTGTTTGTTGCATCTTTGTTGCTCTTGCTGGATTACAAAAGATGTCGATCAAGTAGGTGGTCTGCAGTAGAGGAGCAACCAGGGGCGCCGCTAGGGATTTTGGTCCCCATGAAAATAATCTTTACAGGGCCCCCAACACAGTATCATTAATTTTCTGTATTATAATTTCATCATCATTAGGGGCCTCTCTGGGCCCCCCTCCATCATGGGCCCCTAGAATCTGTCTCCTTTACCCCCCCCCCCCCTTTTCGGCGCCCTTGGGAGCAACGTTCATGTATTCAATGTTTTATTTTTCATAGCTAGTATTGTAAATCCCACTATGTATTTTCATGTACATTCTGTGTCTTTTCAGTAAAAAAACTAAAGACCATCTCAAAAACGGAATGAACTTTAGTTTATTTTTACTGAATATGACAGTGAGAATGTACAATCACATATAGAATGTCGGATTTACAATATTAACTATGAACAATAGAAACACTGAATATTGAGAATATATGAACGTTGCTCCTCTACTTCCCAGACCACCTTGATCGACATCTATTACAATTAAGCAAGACCAACAAAGATGCAACAAACACGGCGAAAAATGAAGGCAAATTATTATTTTTTTAAATCCACCTTTTTGATGTAATATCACTGTTCTGCAGACCTTTTAACAACAAAGTTATGCAGAACAGTGATATTACATCGAGCATCCTTATCCAGCACCATCTGCTGGTCATATTGTGTGTCACAGTCAGTTTAACTGCCTATCATGACACATACCACCAAAAAAAGTGCAGATTTTAAGCAATGGAATCATTTCTATAGTTTGAAAATATCCAGCAAGCCGAATTGAAGCGTTTATTATGCTCAGGTAGCCCAGTTAACTGCTTTTTTATGCGATTTTGCAATATCTGTGCCACAGGACTTCAAACTTGACACCTCATTGGCTGGTTCTGAGACAGGATCTTTGGGCTTATTTTACCGGAAGTGTGTCTTGCTTTCTGAAGCAGCAAATTTGTCAACACTGAATTTTTCTGCACTTATTTTTTTTGCTCAGAATTTTTATACACTTAATGTTTTTACACTGAATTGTTTTACATATAATTTTTTACACAGTTTTTTAATGAAAATTGTCAGCATATTTAGATGTAAAAAAACCCAAAACAAGTTCACACAATTACAACGCAAAAAATTCAGTGTTAAAAAAAGTTTTTGTAATAAAGACACACATTTACCTCCATACATATGGATAAAGTTTGTATCAAACTAAATACCAAAGACTATAAAAATGGTACCCATTACTTCCCTGCTTGGCACTCAGCATCAAGGGTTGGAATTGGGGGTTACATCACCAAAAATGATTCCCGGGCGCGGCCAGCTGCTGCCTTCTGCTCCCCTCACCTCCCAGGGGGTGAACAAGGGTGATGGGTCAAATGCAGAGAATAATTTCGCCACACCTAGTGTGTGTGTGACAATCATTGGTACCGTACTTTAACTTTAACTTTAAATAGTTCTGAGTTTTTGCTGGGCAGTGTGGCTGAGTTGGTAGACCGGCTGTGCCAGCAACTTGAAGGTTCCAGATTCGATCCCTGCTTCCGCCATCCTAGTCACTGCCATTGTGTGCCACCCACACTGGTTTAAATGTAACTTAAATATTGGGTTTCACTATGTAGAGCACTTTGAGTCACTAAAGGAAAGCGCTATATAAATATAATTCACTTCACTTCAATGCTTTCAAGTTTTTTACATACTGTAAGTGTTTTTGTTTTATGAAATTATTAATTACATAATCTGTTCTCAAAATGCTTGCTTGTTTTAACATGTGCCTATTTAAGTGTTTGTTGTTTGAATTGTCTTCTGTTTTCCTAAAATTAGTTTTGTTGAGCTATTAGCTAATGTTCTTCTGGTTACGTGCATGTATAGCATGTGTTTATTGGTTCAATCGTCATGTTAAATATTAAATACATAAATAAATATTAAAATAATTACTTAATTTTTTTTAT
The DNA here is from genome assembly GCF_033978685.3 of Nerophis lumbriciformis. Classification (NCBI taxonomy): domain Eukaryota; kingdom Metazoa; phylum Chordata; class Actinopteri; order Syngnathiformes; family Syngnathidae; genus Nerophis; species Nerophis lumbriciformis. The sequence continues at coordinate 23,733,038 of NC_084567.2, read as the reverse complement.
TTTTTAATAATTATAATTCAATCCATAAATGTGTTATTAAAAGTGTCATTAATTAATGTAATGTAATTGTAAGATTATAATTTAACTATATAAAGGGAACGTATATTCAATTATTTTTCATTATTTAGTTAATCATTTAAATACTTATTTCATTAATTATTTAATTATTTTATTAACAAGAGTTACAACAAGAGTGTCAGGACTTCATGAATTGTTATCTGTCAAACTCATCCATCAGAGTCAGTGGGCAAACACAAGTCTAGTCCAATGATTGCTATGGTCTGAAGCCTGGAACTTTGGAAGTCTTTTAAAACATGGCAGCTAAGGAGGTTTAACTTGTATTTTTTCAGGAGTTGGTGGTAGATCATTTAGACATTGGAGAGTATGTGAAAGCAATACCTGCTGACACAGAGCATGTATGTAGTAGTTAAAGTAGAGAAATGTATTCCAGTTTTTGGGGATATTTTCGCACTTTTAGACCAAGGTGTTTACTATCAAACAGTACTCCTGCGCTTTTCTTGTACAAGGGATCCACAGACAAGTGGAAGTGCAGGGTAACCAATCAGGTGTAGGGAACTGCCCACTGACTTTGACGGCTGACTTATGAAATACATTTATACCACACAGGTCACTGGAATAATGAAATACATCATTAAATCATAAAATAATTCAGCCGTGAAACAATTAATTAAATCATGAAATAATGAAATTAATAATTAAATAAATAGGCTGCAGCCCTCCCCGCAACCCCAAAAAGGGACAAGCGGTAGACAATGGATGGATGAATAAATAACTAATTTGTGAAATAAATAAGTGATTATATAATTAAATGTACTTTTACAATATTTATATTACCATAAATCATAAAACAAATAATAATATAAATAAATATAACTATGTCCCTACTTCACATAAATGTACCTCCCACGGGGAGATCTGTATCATATGTCCCGCCATAATCGAGGGAAGACTGTACATTCACATAACTGGAAGAACATCAAAACCAGAATCAGCTTTATTGGCCTAGTATGTTTAACGCACAAGGAATTTGGCTTGGTAGGCTGTTCTTGTTCAATGTAAAACAAACATTAATGATGAACTAAAAATATAAACAAGTATTTCAATAATGTGCAAGGCTAATAAATAAAAGTGCATTGTTAAATATAGGAAATAAAAAAGATGACATGAACATGAGTTAGTACATTCACAGTGACAAATTAGATATTTCACAGCGTTCATCAGATTGATAGCCTGAGGGAAGAACTTGTTCTTCTGACGGGTTGTTTTGCCGTACTGTGATTTTCTAATACCTGCCGAAGGAGTTTAAACAGTTTGACCAGGGTGTGAGGGGTCTGCAGTGATTGTACCTGCCCGTTTCCTGACCCTGGACAGGTGTAAGTCCTGGATGGGGGGGAAGGTCGACACCCATGATCGTTTCTACAGTCCTAATTGTCTGTTGCAGTATGTGTCTATCCAGCTTGGTTGCAAATCCAAACCAAACAGTGATGGAAGTACACAGGACAGGCTGAATGATGGTTGTGTAGAATAATCAGAGGTCCACTGTCCTCTCCACAGTCTTGAGAGGGTTCAGCTGTAGATGGTTCTTACTGAACCAGAGAGCCAGCTGTTCCACCTCCCGTCTGTAGGCAGACTCGTCGCCATCCTGTATGAGAACAATGACGGTGGTGTGGTTTGCAAACCTCAAGAGTTTTACAGACGGATCCTCTGAGGTGCAGTCATTGGTGTAGACTCTGTATAAAAGCGGTGGAGAGAGAACACACCCCTTAGGGGCTCCAGTACTATTTGTCCGGGTACTGGATGTGATGCTCCCCAGCCTTACCTCTCCTGTCTCCGGTCAGTTAGGAAGTTGGTGATCCACTGACAGGTGGAGATCAGTACTGTGAGCTGAGTGAGTTTGTGGTGCAGGATAGTGTTAAATGCAGAGCTGAATTCCATGAACAGAATCCTATTGTAGGTCCCTGTGGAGTCACAGTGATGCAGAATGTGGTTAAGTCCCATCTTGACTGCATCCTCCACCGACCTGGTTGTCTGTTAGGCTAACTGAAGGGTTCACAGCAGGGAGCCTGTGATCATCTTCAGGTGGCTCAGCACCGGTCTCTCAAAGGACTTACATCACCACAGATGTCAGGGATACGGGTCTATAGTCTTTGACTCCTATCATGGCAGGTTTCTTTGGGACTGAAATTATTTTTGAGCCTTTGAAGTAAGAGGGCACTTCGCACAGCTCCAGTGAGGAGTTGAAGATCTGCGTGATTATGGGGCCCAGCTGCTCATCTGCCAAAATTTTACCATACATTTTTAATTTTTTTAATAATCTGTACTTGAAATGGAAATGGAAATAGAAAAACAGTACCACTGTTTTTACTGTAAAATCAGTTTTTTGTTTATATTGTGTATTACTGCAAATGCAAAAACGATACCACAGTTTTTTTGTTTCTTTCTTAGGGTAAAATTGTGGCGACTGAGCTACCTTTTTTTTTTACCGTAATAAATTATTTTTGCATTGTACAATTTGATGGTTAACTTGCTTTAAATTCATTAGTCAAGCAGATATTTAAGTACTTATTTTGATTTCAACAACAAAATGGTTTGGAATGGGTGATGATATAATATTTGTTGCAATATTAGATAAAGTTGAAAAGATATGACATTGCATGCAGTACATGTACTTTTTTAATGTAACGATTGAAAGAATTAATACATTTAGTAAGAAAAGATGCATATTAATTTCAGGCATTTGATTTATTCTTTCCCCCACCAGGTACCGTCCAAGACTGACTGCGTCATGTGTTTCGGCCCAGTTGTACCCGATGGATACGGCGTGTGTTATAATCCAATGAACGACCACATAAACTTTGCAGTATCTTCGTTCAATACGTGTAAAGAAACAAACACCGCTGATCTGGCTCGCGCTGTGGAGAACGCACTTCTGGACATCAGGACACTTCTGGAACAAACTCCAAGAGCCAAACTGTGACGCTTGCAAAAGACTCTTGGTAGATCCCACTAGTGAGTCATTGTTTCTTATCGCTCGCATGTGAAAACAAGTAGTTAGTATGTTGATAATTAGCATTAGTATCTTCAAATGATGATGCAATTCCATTCAAGATTTAACTATCACATAGTGGAAGGTATATATCCATCCATATTTTATCGAGAACCTTTAAATTTTTTTCCCAAGGTTCCTAAGCCGGAGATGACTCATTTGCAGTGATGTTGCTAGGTTCACATCATGTGTCAATTTGTACAATTTAGGAATAAAAAAAGAATCTAAGAAATGCAAATAAATTTAAAAAAAATGTATTGGGGACCAATTTAAATTCTTTGTGACCCACTCAAATCGCTACTTGTGGGCTCCGGGGACTCACTACATTGAAATCTACCAACATCACTGTATTTGGGTAACCGGACGGAAAGTAATAGGAGTGACTTATCAGCATGGAATTAGCAAATACCGAATATAAAATATAGCCACATGGCATTTATGCTAATAGCATTTTGACACTAAGCACATTATATTGTTTCAATTAAATATTGTATTTTGAAAATAAACAAAAAGCCTTAAAGGACACTTTGATTCATAAAAACATATTTTACAGTGCGTTGTATTGTTTATACATTTAATTTCCTGAGGGCGCAAATGGCACAGATTAAGTTGAATAGCCCTTGTAAATAACCAAGTGAACCTGCTGCAAAGGTCATGTTAAAAGTACCAAAGTGATCCACTGACAGACCTAAAAGTCAAAACATGAAACTTTACAAAATGCTTTATTGAAGGAAAACTAAATGCCGAGGGAATGAGGGAAAAGCCTTTTTAGAAGTACATTATCAGTGGACCGTTTTCAGTGTGCTGTTTTCTGACTCGTACTGCACAATGAACAACAACACATCGACAAACGGCCGAGTGCCTTTTCATTAAGTTTCAACATCCCCAAATCCTTAAAAGGGAACTGCAATTTTGGGGGGAATTTTGCCTATCATTAACAATCCATTTTATGCAAGAACATGCATATCTTTCCCTTTTTTTATGCAGTATAAATTGTACATAAAAATTGCTAGTAAGAGGCGGCTAACAATGCATATAATGGGATTAATCTATTCTGCCTATAAAGCCATTGAAAAAAACATCCAAAAACCACCAATATTCCCCCATTTACATGTGATGACCTGTATATTAGACAAGCTATAACAACATTGTTTCTGCAAGAGCTAACGCCACAGAACTATTTTTTGTAACGCAGTGCCTTGCTCACTAAACTAGCTACTGAGTTGCTGTTGCGGCTAATCTCCTCTCAGTATGGAAACGTTGATGCTTGATTAATCATGCTTCGTACTTGTACGATAGAGAGTTGTGGTCATTAGCCGAGAAGTTGGTTTACTTTAAAATTAAACGTCAAGAGACGTAGTCACCGTTACGGAGACGCGATGAGATGCTTGTTTCCTCCCAGTGTTGTTTTACCTAAAGAGTGAAGATTATACTGAATTAATCATCTGAACCCGGAGCACTAGCCTTGTGCTCAAAGGTACAGCCACCCCATTAGTCAGCATCCCAGTAAAAGCAGACATTACAAGCGACTGTTTTATTATGTTCGTGTTTTGTATTTCTTGTTCAGCACTTAGCACGAGAGCTTCATGATGTTAGTGTTTTACTATAGATGCATCTGCTGGGCACCCAGCTTTTCAAACTTGTAGACATCCTCCGTATATTCAGGCTCAAAAAATTAAGGTTTGGATTAGAGATGTCCGATAATATTGGGCTGCCGATATTATCGGCCGATAAATGCTTTAAAATGTAATATCAAAAAATTATCGGTATCGGTTTCAAAAAGTAAAATTTATGACTTTTTAAAACGCCGCTGTACGGAGTGGTACACGGACGTAGGGAGAAGTACAGAGCGCCAGTAAACCTTAAAGGCACTGCCTTTGCGTGCCGGCCCAATCACATAATATCTAAGGCTTTTCACACTCACAAGGGAATGCAAAGCATACTTGGTCAACAGCCATAAGGGCACACTGAGGGTGGCTGTATAAACAACTTTAACAGTGTTACAAATATGCGCCACACTGTGAACCCACACCAAACAAGAATGACAAACACATTTCGGGAGAACATCCGCACCGTAACACAACATTAACACAACAGAACAAATACCCAGAACCCCTTGCAGCACTAACTCTTCCGGGATGCTACAATATACACCCCCAGCAACCCCCTACCCACACCTCAACCCCCCCCCCAACCCCATCCACCTCAACCTCCTCATGCTCTCTCAGGGAGAGCATGTCCCAAATTCCAAGCTGCTGTTTTGAGGCATGTTAAGAAAAATAATGCACTTTGTGACTTCAATAATAAATATAGCAGTGCCATGTTGGCATTTTTTTCCATAACTTGAGTTGATTTATTTTGGAAAACCTTGTTACATTGTTTAATGCATCCAGCGGGGCATCACAACAAAATTAGGCATAATAATGTGTTAATTCCACGACTGTATATATCGGTATCAGTTGATATTGGAATCGGTAATTAAGAGTTGGACAATATCGGAATATCGGATATCGGCAAAAAAGCCATTATCGGACATCTCTATTCTGGATCATTAATTGTTCCAAAGTATTAGTCATTGGCTCTTAGAAAGTCTGCCATTATTAGTGGTAGTTGCAATACGCCCAACACAAAAGCTCCGGGACTAAAATGCGGTAAATATCACGTTATTATGAATGTGCCTGTTACTATATTGCATATGCTGTATACTTCAACAGCATGTATATAAAACGTTTTTGAAGATTTTTTTAGAGGGCTTCATAGGCCCAATAGATCGTATCCCCATTACCTGCATTGTTAGCCACCTCGTACTAGTAGTTTTACGATTTAGAATGCAAAGACGTATGGTATTCTCTCACATAGGGTTTGTGAATGATAGTTTAAATTAAAAAAGATTCAGTTCCCCTTTAAAAGAAAAGCAATGTCCTCAACCAAAATGAAAGAATGCCTACACCAGTGTTTTTCAACCTTTTTTGAGCCGCGGCACATTTGTTTCATAAAAAAAAAATACGGAGGCACACCACCAGCAGAAAAGGTTAAAAAATGAAACTCCACCAGGTTGTCGTGCCTTATTTTGAGTTTGTTGTTGTTTCCTGTGTGTAGTGCTTTAGTTTCTGTCTTGCGCTGTTAATTTGGTGACCCTTCCTGTTTTGTTGGTGTTCTCCTGTAGCAGCGTCACGCCTTCCTTTGAGTTCTATTGCCCGCACCTGCTTTGTTTTCGCAATCAAGACTATTTAAGTTGTGCGTACGCTATCCTTCTTTGTGGGGACACTGATTGTCATTTCATGTACGGATGTACTTTGTGGACGCCGTCTCCGCTCCACACGCTGTACGTTTTTGCTGTCGTCCAGCATTCTGTTTTTGTTTACTTTGTAGCCAGTTCAGTTTTACTTTTGTTTTGCCTAGCCATCCCTATGCTTCAGTGCCTTTTCCTAGCGGGACTTGCCTTTTGTTAATTTTTTGTTTAAGCGTTACATACCTTTAAATACCAAAAAAGGTTGAAAAACACTGCACTAGACACACAGCACATTATTATAATTATTGATTTGCAAAAAATATTTTTTGGACCAATTAGGTGAAGTTTCATAATTTCCCACGGCACACCAGACAATATGTCACGGCACACTAGTGTGCCGCGGCACAGTGGTTGAAAAACACTGGCCTACACGGCTCGCACTGACTTATTATTTCATTTTCAAAAATGAACCATGCTTGGCTGCTATAGTTATAAAAGCACATTATTCCCGTTCTAATAATAATGTAATATAACTTTTTTATGGTTTAGTGTTCTAGCTTTAGCTTTTGAGTCACTGTTTTCCCTTGTGCCTTGCATGTTTGTTTTTTACCTGTATAGAGTATATGCTAAGCAGAAAGTCTTCGTGGTGTAGCAGTTCACGCTTCTGTCTTTCATGCAGATGATGCGGGTTTAGTTCCCCGGCCAGTAGTGGTGTAACAATTTAGTCTCATTGTGTTTTGCTATGTACCTCGGTTGGGCTGCAGAGATTAATCAAGTAAATTCAATGGATTAAATCAATTAGGAAAAAGCTTTGATTTATTTTCAGTTGCTTTGATTCATTGTTTAATGAGTCTAACTAATACAATTACACATGAAGTGCTGGAACTTTTACAGGGGTTATAGTAATATTTTTTTGTAGTGCTTTGGTCAGAAATTGGCATAGATTTAGTTTTACAGACCATCTTGAAGACGCTATTTGACTGTCTCCTCGGAATGCGCTGTTTTGTGGGCTGTCTTAAAATACGTGCCGAAGCCCTCCTCCACGCCAAGCTCTTTGACCGCACATCCTCCCCGTCAACCATGTTGTAGTTTGTACCGCTGTCATATCCAATCTACTGACAGATACACTGTGAGTTAGAACTATACGCTGCAGCGGAGGATTTTAGCATGGAATGTGCATGTCGGAACCACTCTGCCCCACGATAGGAGAATGGAGAAAAAGAAGAAACTTACTGACTACAACGCGGGACTGCAACTGGATAAAAATGATGAATTCGCGCAACGCTCTTCAAATCAATCAAATCAACTTTATTTATAAATTTGAACTTGGAGTTATTCTCTGCCATGTATGGCAATATCTGCTGACATAACTAAGGCAAACAAAATACATCACAATCGTTTCCAATTCTAAATGGCTCGATTGGAAGAAGGCAAGATTGTTTTATAAATATCTTTGCCATGCCTTGATGGTTTGATTTCAAATTTTCAAGACTTATGCAGATCCCAAATACACAAACAAACAGGTACCAATAGGTAAGAAAAGTTGGTTTGTGTGCACCCCTGATCTATGCAAAATTTGGACCAAAGAATTACCATTACATGTTATGTAGACCACAAGGAAGTATTTGTAAATGTAAAAAAAAAATCATATTATGACTGACCCCTTTTAACGTGTACCGTTTGAAAAAATGGTGTTGTCTCTGTACCAAACCGAATGTTACATATGTAAAAATCCAATCAGGAGTCTATGTACCGTTACTCCCAATGATATTTGTATTCCTATATTAGTGTGTGTGAGTAAGATTATGTTTTGTGAAACTCGCCAGTAACACAGTATATAACTAATGTAGTGTCACATTTGAAATGCCTGAAAATGCAACATTTGCTGTGTCATTGTGTAGAATAAACTTTGGAATGTCACGTATTATTCCGTTCTTTGTCACAGCATAAAAAGACTGATTAAGACTGTGCCTTCTCGTGCATCACTTGGGCCCATGGAGCATGGATTTTTATCGTTAATAGTCACTTCCCATTTTGTGAGCAGGCCTGGAGATCGAAAGTGGTTTTAATCAAATTGTGTCATTAAAATTATATCTAGATATTTGCAGTGGGCTCAAGTCTACCTCCATGTTGGACTCTCATTTCCTTGTTTGATATCAGAGAATGAAGACGTTCTTCATTTACGTTTGACCACTGATTCAACGCTACCAAAACCCCTAACAAAGCAAATGTGCCTTAAAGCAAGCATGCCTGAAGTCCGCCCTTTCGCGGACATTTTTTTATTGCCCCATATTGTACTTCCTAAAAATCACATTTCATTTAGAGCCACATTGAAAACAGTTTGTACAACAACTTTTTTTTTCCAGATTAATCATTGATCGAGTTTATCACAGTAAATTTGCTTGCATAATTTAAATGATCTTTAAATAAAAAAAAAACATGACACAAATGCAATATTATTGTCAGAACGTGAAATTATTATTATTTTTATTTTATTTACCTTGAATGCACAACATTTATTTGTTCAAAACTTGCCAACAGTTTTATCTGAAGCACCGATGAAGTGAAATTTGCCCGCAAGCACACCAATCGGAGTCTCCTCACTCATTTTTTGCACTGACCGCATAACAACTGGCTCCGCCTTTCGGGTAATCATCCATGGTTAAGGAGCATGTGCGCTCAAAATAAATAGTGTGATTAATCTGTGTTTGTACATGATAAAGTGATTATTTTTTGTGATTAATCGCATGCGTTAACTTTGACAGCCCGAACATTTTTTAAACAAAGGTCTTCATACAAATATTCAGGAATATTTTTTTTAAAAGCAAATTAAATAGCTTAAAAAAAACAAAAAAATTGTAATCTACAGTTATGATTGCCTTTATTTGATCAAAAAAGTCCTTTTTAATTAAGATATATTTTCTTAGGTTTTTATAATGAACACTAAGCATAAGTACCCCATCTTTCTATTAAACTTGGCTCGAGAGTAATACAAATTGATACCAATTTCCTGTACCTGGGAATCGATACTCGTATATTTGGGTACTTGTGTGTGTGTTCAAATGTGTTAATAAATGTTATTTAAAAAAAAAAAATCTGATTTATTTTTTTACTTAAAACTGAGCAGTGCTGTTTATTTGTTACATTGTTTTCTTAAACAAGTGTGTGTCATTTGCAACTATTGCACTGCAGTGTTTCTTAATCGTAGGGCATCATTAGTCTGCGAGCGCCCCCTGGAAGGCTGAAATTTTTTTTAGCTGTGGTTCGTATGGGCTGCAGGGGTACTCTGTTGTTATACACTTTTCCACATGTTTTATTATTTTGTAATTATAATGATTCATACTCTTTTGTAAAATCCAAACAAAAAAAACAATGTTTACTATGGGAAAAACTAAATATGCAGTATTTTCCCAGAAATTGTTGCAGAGTGAAATACTTGAAATAAGTTATTGACACCCTTGATTTGGTAGATAAGTCATAGCAACTAGGGATGATGTTTGATAAGAAATTATCGAGTTTGAGCCCATTATCAATCCTCTTATCGAACCGATTCCTTATCGATTCCAGATTGGTTGTTATATATGGAAAAAAACCACAATATTTGGTTTAATAAAAGCTCACTTATTTTATAAGAAAAAAAAAAATATATATATATATTGACTGTTAACTCCCTAAAAAAATGCATTAAAAAAAATCCATCCGTCATGTCTTTCATAATAATTGTGAGCGATAGCCTACATTTAAAAAAAAGTGCAGTTCTTCTTTAAGCAGGTTAGGTATAAATATTGAATACCATTAAAATCAAGAGTAAGATTATCATTTTGAATGGGAAAAATGTCCCAAAAAACTGAATTCTGGGAAATCTGGGACTATTTTTTTTATATAATTGTTGAAAAAGAGCACACAATTCTGGAACAGGCGGAATATTTTGAAGATGGAATGGTTTGAATCGGATAAAACATTTGAGGGTTGTGGAACTTTGAAAAATATCCCATTCATTTCAATGGGAATTTCATGGAAATTTGGGAATTTTGGGAAAAGCAGGAATTTTTTGAAAATGCTCAAACATTTGAATGTTCTGAATGGTCGGTGTTGGGATTTTTCAAATCGGTGGAGAAATGTTGAATTAGTAACATTTTTAATTGAGGAATGGTATTACGGAATTCCTGGAATTTCGGGAAAACCGAGAAATTTTTCCAATTCAAAAAACAACTTAGTTTTTTTTCCTGATTAAGAGGAATGTTTTGATGGTGGAATGGTTGAAGTGGGTTGAAAAATGTGGGAGGAGTAGTCAACAGCAAAAAAGGTGGAAATTGGGTTTAAAAAAACGGGAATTCCGGGAGTTCCTGGAAAAACTTTTTACTTTAAGTTGCAAATGATAGTTTGAATGTCCAGGATGTGTGGAATATGTTGAAGGTGGAATGGTTTGAATCGGTTAAAAAATGTTGAAATGGTGGAAGTTTGAAAAAGAGCCAGTAAATTTTGAATGGGAAAAATGGAATTCTGGGAAATCTGGGAATTTTTGGAATTTGTCAAGAGAAAGCCCGTGATTCCCGAGTAAGCTGAACAGTTTGAAGTTGGAACGGTTTGAATCGGATGAAAAATGTGGAAGGTAGAGCGCGCCAAAATCTGCCGAAGAATAATAATATGCTTTGGAGCATTCACACAACTACAAGTACACTACAAGTACTACAACTACAATAAATTACTTGTACACTTCTACATTTACTACAAGTACTACAATTAATACAACTAAAGTAAGCTACAAGCAATACTTCTAAAAGTATTACAACTACAAGAAACTGCAAATACACTATCACAAATACTACAACGACATATACTACAATTATTTCAACTACAAGTAAAGGACTAAGTTCTACAACTAGGAGTTATTCTACTACAAGAAACTAGAAGAACAATACTACAAGTACTATAACTACAAGAAACTACAAATTCGCCACTACGAAAAACTTAAAGTACACGATAAGTACCGGTATTACATCTACAGGAAACTACAAGTAGACCTGAACTATTATCAAGTAAGTATCAAACTCTAAGTACTTCCACTGCAAGAAACTGCAAGTACAATATTATGTGTTACGTACGGCGGGGGAAGGAGACGACACAACGGCAGAGATCAGTTCAATAGGTTTATTGAACTTGATGCTGATGATGTGTTGGGGTGTGTATGTTACTAAACGTGGACTGCCAGTAGCTCCTTATTTCCAGCATCGTAGTTCCGCTCAGCCGGGGAGAGTTGCCTAGAAAAGAAGGCACATGGGTGAACCAAATTGTCAACCCTGGAGCATTGAGAGAGCACCGCCCTGATCACCGAGTCTGACGCATCCACCTCCACCAAAAAGGCACAGTCCAAGTCCAGGTGGATGAGGCAGGAGCGGAGATGAAGCTCTCCTTAAGTCCCTCGAAGGCTTTACTGATCTCTTGAGTCCAGAAAGGGAGTATTGGTAGATGTGAGGGAATTTAATGCTGCGGCTACCTTGCTGAAGTCACGGATAAAACGGCAGTAGAAGCCAGCGAATCCTAAGAACCTCCTTAGTTCCGTCCTGGTGGAGGGCTGTGGCCAAGCCAATACTGACTCGATCTTCTTGGGGTCAGCCCTGATATGGCCTCCCTCGACCACAAATCCCAAATATCCTACCGAAGGTGCGTGGAATTCATACTTTTCAACCTTGACGAATAACCGATTCTCCAGCAGGCACTGCAGGACGAGACATATGTGCTGTTGGTGCTCCTGCAGGTTAGGTGAGGAGATCAAAATATCATCCAGATATACAACAACAAACTGATCAAGCATGTCCCGGAGAATGTCATTTACAAGAGTCTGGAAGACCGCTGTGGCGTTGGTGAGTCCGAAGGGCATTACCTTGTATTCAAAATGCCCAAGGTGGGTTCTGAAAACCGTCTTCCACTCATCGCTCTCCTTGATCCACACCAGGTGAATGACGTTTCGCAAGTCCAGTTTGGTGAAAATAGTGGTGGGTGCAAGAGGCTCGAAGGACGAATTTAGCAGGGGTAGAGGGTACTTGTTTTTACAGTTATATTATTCAAATGCCGGTAGTCAATACACGGTCTTACTGATCCGTCCTTCTTGCTCACGAAATTGAATCCAGCCGCCAACGGAGACTTGGTAGGTGTGATTATCCCCGAAGTTAGGGAAACTGTAATGTAGTCTTTAATGGCTTCTTTTTCAGGGAGTGACAGGTTGTACAAGCGGCTGGTCGGCAGGGTAGCGTTGGGGAGCAGTTCGATGGCACAGTCATAGGGCCTGTGAGGGGGAAGGGATAGTGCACGTTCCATGCTGAAAACAGCGGCAAGATCGTGGTAGATGGCAGGTATCTGGCCTAGATCAACGTGCTGAATACTGGGTCTGGGCTTGGTGATCGGAGGAGAAGCAGATCTGAGACAGTTCGCGTGGCAAGGGGTGCTCCAGGCCATGATCTTGCCAGTGGTCCAGGAGATGTGTGGGTCGTGCTGCCACAGACATGATCTCCCGAGGACTAGAGGTGCGACGGGAGCTTCCAGCACCCAGAAACTGATGGTTTCAACATGGTTCCCTGAGAGGGGATAGGGGCTCCGTGCGGTGTTTTATGGGCCCCAAAGGGCGACTATCCAGGGCTTGAGCAGAAATGACAGTGTCCAAGGGAACCAGAGGAATTCCAGCTTGCTGGGCGAACTCGTAGTCGAGGAGACTCTCGTCTGCTCTGGAGTCCAAATGGGCACCCACTCGCACAGTTCTGGTGTTCCATGCCAGAGTAGCAGGAAACAGGATACCTGGATTCCTCCTCTCCTGGGGAAAAAGACATGTGGCTCACCAGGATCCCCTTAGCTGGTGAGCCTGGTCTTTTGGCCTCGACGGTCAGTTGCGGATGATGTGCCCTGCCAGGCCACAGTAGAGGCAGAGACGCTGCCTATACCTCCTCTCTCTTTTCTCGGTCGCCAAGCGCGTTCTTCCCAGCTGCATGGGCTCAGGGGTCGTCATAGGTGCAGGTGGAGGAATAGGTTGGACGACTGAGGTCTGGTAGGCAGGTCGGAGCTGGATCTCGGGGGTGAACCTAGCTGCCCCATGCGCTCCCTCAGCTGCTCGTTCCGCAAGTCTATGATTATACAGGAGCGCGAGATCGATGAGGACTCTGCAGGAGGTGGGTCTGTCCCTCAGCAGGCCATCCTTTATCTGCTCCGTTAGTCCTCGTAGGAACGTGCTCTAGAGAGCTCTGTCGTCCCATCCACTGTCTGCTGCAAGGCTGCGGAACTCGAGAGTGTAGGCTGCAACTGAACGGGAGCCCTGCAAACGACCTGCCGAGTCCCCCCATCCATGTGGTGGTCGAACACCGCCCGGAACTCGACCCGAAAGGCAGCATAGTCGGTGCCCAGGCCCACGGTCTTGTGTGGACAAGACCGTGGGGCCGTGGGGCCGTGGGGCCGCTGTGGCCCACTTGAGTGCCTGCCCCGTCAGTAGCGAAAAAATTAAGGCAAATTTTTCGCCCCATCGGAAGAATAGCGTGAGGGTTGATGCTTGAATATTAGGTCGCACTGGACCAAAAACCCTCTACACAGTTCAAAGTTACCCTCGAAGGGCCTTGGGCTAGCAATCTTGGGTTCGCGGACCTGAGTGGTGTTCCCAGGTTTAGTCGCTGGTGTGGCACTAGGGCTAGCCACGGGTTATGAAGCCTGACTCGGGCTAAGGTTGTCAAGCCTTGCAATTAAGTTGACGAAGGCGCCCTCCAGCCTGTTCTCTCGGTGAGAAAAACGAGCCTGGTGTTCGTGCAGGACCGCTTGCATGGCCGCGAGATCAGGTGTCCTGGGGGATCGGGACAGGGGTGCAGACTGGGGTCTGCCGGTGTCGCCTGGTTCCGACATATTTGGCCGGAACGTACTGTTACGTACGACCGGGGAAGAAGATGACACAATGGCAGAGATCAGTTCAATAGGTTTATTGAATTTGATGCTGATGATGTGTTGGGGTGTAATGCTACTAAACGTGAATGGTGCAAGACGACGTGTAGAATTACCAGAGTTTGTTGTAGGTGCGTGTTGGATGAATCATTCGTCAGACCAAAGGGGCAAAGCGAGAAGGCAGTCCGTGAGCAAGCAAGAGGTCAGGGGCTGGAGAGAGGCAATGAGGTCTGTGTCCAAGCAGGGGTCGAGGATTGAGGGAGGCAGTCCAGAGTCCAGTGGGAAGTCGGGGCACACAACTCGATCACAGGAAACAGAGGGAACACTGCGGGGAACGCAGATGACATAAGACACGAGCACAGGGAAGGCACAGAGAGAGCAAGTACGCAGAGGGAAGCTCGAGATGGGATGCTTACTACGAAGAGTGAACTACGTTCCGGGGGGGGGGGGTAGCGGCGATGACCAAGAAGAACGCGGAGTTGGAATATAATTACAACATTTTATGTACATATTTATATACAGATTTGAACAATTAGTGATTCACTGAAATATATTTATTAATTGTGGTTCTTACAAAAAATATATCTTATAAAATATAAAAGCTAAAATGTCTCTTAAAGCTCTGCCCCTTTAATTAGTGAATACTAAATAATTTAACTTTAGCCTACTACTACAACCATATTATTTACCAGCAACATGAAGTGAAACAGAGGCAGAGGTGTCCTGCCACAGTCAGTCAACCTCCTCCTCCTCCTCCTGCTGCTGAACAGGTCGCACCTGTGGTCCGAACTGTAGGCCTACCTCCTCTCCAAGTCGAGCCCTTTTCGGCCGTTGAAAATATTTTTCTATACTCATCTGTGTGAAGGAGTGAACATCCAACATTAGAATTGATTACTAACGAGCAGAACCGCTCTATGTACAGTGCCGTCTAACCTTAAGCGGCAGCAGCTCAGCACATGCAGGGTTCAACGTTACGTTTTTTTTCTACTTGCCTGACTTCTCAAATCTACTTGCCCCAATATTTTTACTTGTCCTGCCTAGGTTTTTTTCTGGCTGTGTAGTGCTCATGGCATATATCTTACTGGAATCCTTCCCGTTGACTATTTACAACACTACACAGTATTTATTATTATTATTATTATTATTATCTATAATTACATTTAAATGGCATTGCATACATGTAAAATTAAATGCTATTTCACATTATTTGACCAGTAGCAGTTACACTCATCTGAACAGGTCAGCCACCTGTTTAAAGCCCGATCACAGTTGAAATCTTGAAATGAACGGCCTTAAATGGCCAAAACATTAACCTGGACAACATTTTAACAGCTGGTTGGCTCAGATTTTATTATTTTCATTGCATTCACATGCTGCAGTGGACAGTGGACAATTTAGCTTCAGTCCACGTGTGTTTATTGACAACAGGGTTATAACCTGGACATGTTAGCTCGTCGGTATGAAAACAGGTGACCGAGTCAAACAGCAGCGGTGTTAATGAAGCACCGTCAGTGAAACGCTCGGTGAAATCGCGGATTAACGTTAAATATATGACGAGCCGCGAGCGATGCAGCTATAACCTATCTACCTATAACACCTGTAAAAATGAAGCAATGCTACCACGCTAGCAAGCGTTAGCTAGCCGGCTATGAGCCACCAAGCTGCTAACTATCGCCAAAAGGCACCATTTAAGTTTTTTTCCCCATGGCATCCTGGATCAAGGCTTTCAGCAGCTTTTGGATGTTTGAGGTAGAAACGTAGGAAGCGCCATCATTATGAAAAGTAGCCGGCGAGTATTTTGATCCCGTCCGTCCGTCCCTCTTCTTCTTTTTCTTCTTCTTCTTCTTCTTCTTCTTCTTCTTCTGGCCCACCAGGTGAATTAAGTGCTATTGGCGGAGTTACAATGCATAGTAGGCTACCGCCACCTACTGCACCGGAGGTGTAACTACAAGCAACATTCACAGACAGTCCCATTGCTTTTATGAGCGGTCGAGCGAGTCAAAAGCCGAAAAATCCATTTGTGGCGGACATAATTCTTTCGTGGCGGGCCGCCACAAATAAATGAATGTGTGGGAAACACTGTATACTACAAGTATTTCAAGTAAATGACTATTAGTTCTACAACTAGGAGTTATTCTACTACAAGAAACTACAAGAACACTACTACAAGTACTATAACTAGGGATGTCCGATAAATGTGTTAAAATGTAATATCGGAAATTATCGGTATCGTTTTTTTTAATTACCGGTATCGGGTTTTTTTGTTTTTTGTTTTTTTTAATTAAATCAACATAAAAACTTCTGGACATCAGGACACTTCTGGAACAAACTCCAAGAGCCAAACTGTGACGCTTGCAAAAGACTCTTGGTAGATCCCACTATTGGGTCATTGTTTCCTATCGCTCGCATGTGAAATCAAGTAGTTAGTATGTTGATAATTATCATTAGTAACTTCAAATGATGATGCAATTCAATTCAAGCTTTAACTATCACATAGTGGAAGGTAAATATCCATCCATATTTTATCGAGAACCTTTCATTTTTTTTTCCAAGGTTCCTAAGCCGGAGATGACTCATTTGCAGTGATGTTGCTAGGTTCACATCATGTGTCAATTTGTACAATTTAGGAATAAAAAAAGAATGTAAGATAGAGATGTCGATAAATGTGTTAAAATGTAATATCGGAAATTATCGGTATCGTTTTTTTTATTATCGATATCGTTTTTTTATTTTTTTTTATTAAATCAACATAAAAAACACAAGATACACTCACAATTAGTGCACCAACCCAAAAAACCTCCCTCCCCCATTTACACTCATTCACACTCATTCACACAAAAGGGTTGTTTCTTTCTGTTATTGGTTCCTACATTATATATCAATATATATCAATACAGTCTGCAAGGGATACAGTCCGTAAGCACACATGATTGTGCGTGCTGCTAGTCCACTAATAGTACTAACCTTTAACAGTTAATTTTACTAATTTTCATTAATTACTAGTTTCTATGTAACTGTTTTTATATTGTTTTACTTTCTTTTTTATTCAAGAAAATGTTTTTAATTTATTTCTTATTTTATTAATTTTTTTAAAAAGTACCTTATCTTCACCATACCTGGTTGTCCAAATTAGGCATAATAATGTGTTAATTCCACGACTGCATATATCTGTTGATATCGGTATCGGTTGATATCGGTATCGGTAATTAAAGAGTTGGACAATATCGGAATATCGGATATCGGCAAAAAGCCATTATCGGACATCCCTAACTATAACTGCAAGAAACTACAAATACACTACTACAAAAAACTTCAAGTACACTATAAGTATTACATTTACAGGAAACTACAAATATACCTATTACAAGTATCAAAACTCTTAAGTACCACTGCAAGAAACTACAAGTACAATATTATGAGTACTACAAGTACACTATAGTAAGTATTACAACTACAGATACACTATTACAACTACAAGTACATCACCAAGATGTGATGTCTGTGTTTGCCAAGATTATTTTCCACAGTACACCAAGTACTAAATCACGTGTGTTGTTGTCATCAAATACTATTTTCCTTAATTCAATGCAAATTCATGTATAAACTTTATTTAAAGTTAGTTTTTTACATGTCCTTTTTATTTTTATTGCATTTTTTCAATCTGAAAAGTCACATTTAACACTTCTAAAACACTTGCAATTGAAGTCTAGAAGTAAAAAAACAATTTTTTGGTATATGTTTCTTAGCAGCATGTTGTCCAGTTGACAGAGAATCATTTCCAAGCATTAAAGTAGATGGTATTCAGTCAGAATGACTCACACACTTACCAGAAAGTACTTTCCACATTTCCTGCATTCCAGTCTCTGAGGATTTCACAATCATTAGGAGGTCAGTCAGCGAGCAAACTTGTGTGCATGATTCTCTGCTTGACCAAGTGGACATTCTACCTTACAGGGCTTTTCTTTCCTGTCCTTAATATTCACTTTTGTATTGACTTCTAGTGTCTTCTGAACAATGTTGTCTTGTAAATGATGTCCAAACTTATTTTTAAAGGCAGGTGCTTAAGACATGGACTGATCAACACACTGAACACGTGACTAGACGTTGTTCTCCCAAAATTTTGGTCAGGCACTCTTGGTTTGTGGAGGATTATGATGATCGCATGGATGATACTTGCCTCACTCTTCTGCAACAGCGCACAAGATGGAAATTCAAAAGAAGACGGTGAGTAAAACGAGCTCAATGCTCACCAAATAATTATAAAAGACTTTTTGTTAAATTAAGAAGTCAACATAATATAACAAAGAGTTTAGAGATGACTATATTCTTTATCATGTCCTAGTGAATAACTGCACAGTGGGAATGTATCCAAGTGCATTATAAATGATACAGTAGTCCAGTTTTTTTCAACCACTGTGCCGCGGCACACTAGTGTACTGTGAGATACAGTCTGGTGTGCCGTAGGAGATGAGCAAATATCCCCTATTTGGATTAAAAATGTTTTTTGCAAACCAGTAATTTTAGTCTGCAAATTATGTGTTGTTGTTGAGTGTCGGTGCTGTCTAGAGCTCGGCAGTGTAACCGTGTAATACTCTTCCATATCAGTAGGTGGCAGCAGGTAGCTAATTGCTTTGTAGATGTCGGAAACAGCGGAAGGCAGTGTGCAGGTAAAAAGGTATCTAATGCTTAAACCACAAATAAACAAAAGGTGAGTGCTCCTAAAAAAAAGCATCAAAGCTTAAGGAAGGCTATGCAGAACGAAACTAAAACTGAACTGGCTACAAAATAAACATAAACAGAATGCTGGACGACAGCAAAGACTTACTGTGGAGCAAAGACGGCGTCCACAATGTACACCCGCACATTACATGACAATCAACAATGTCTCCGCAAAGAAGGATAAAAACAACGGAAATATTCTTGATTGCTAAAACAAAGTATCCATCCATCCATCCATTTTCTACCGCTTATTCCCTTTGGGGTCGCGGGGGGTGCTGGAGCCTATCTCAGCTACAATCGGGCGGAAGGCGGGGTACACCCTGGACAAGTCGCCACCTCATCGCAGGGCCAACACAGATATACAGACAACATTCACACTCACATTCACACACTAGGGCCAATTTTAGTGTTGCCAATCAACTTATCCCCAGGTGCATGTCTTTGGAAGTGGGAGGAAGCCGGAGTACCCGGAGGGAACCCACGCAGTCACGGGGAGAACATGCAAACTCCACACAGAAAGATCCCGAGCCCGGGATTGAACCCAAGACTACTCAGGACCTTCGTATTGTGAGGCAGATGCACTAACCCCTCTGCCACCGTGAAGCCCTAACAAAGTAGATGTGGGAAATATCGCTCAAAGGAAGACATGAAACTGCTACAGGAAAATACCAAAAAAAAGAGAAAAAGACACCAAAATAGGAGCGCAAGACAAGAACTAAAGCACTATACACAGGAAAATAGCAAAAAACTCAAAATAAGTCACGTCGTGATGTGACAGGTGGTGACAGTACACCTACTTTGAGACAAGACCTATAGTGATGCGAGGTTGGTTATGGTTTAAAGTCATATCCAACAATTGCGACAGCGACTTTTTACTGTGAATTGAGTTTAGTTTTTTAATAATTTCTGCTGGTGGTGTGCCTCCGGATTTTTTCAACGCAAAAAATGTACCTTGTCTCAAAAAAGGTTGAAAAACACTGTCGTAGTCAGTGCAGGCACAGATTAGACATACGTAATTACATTTGTTTATATCAGTGGTTATTGCTCTAAGACTGCAAGGAAAGCTCAGATCCCACCTAAATGTCAAAAAATATTGTCAAATGTGTACTTGTGTGTTTACATTTCATTGACTAAATACACTATATAGCCAAAAGTATTTGGCCACCTGCCTTGACTCACATATGAACTTGAAGTGCCATCCCATTCCTAACCCGTTGGGTTCAATAGGATGTCGGTCCACCTTTTGCACCTATTACAGCTTCAACTCTTCAGAGAAGGCTGTCCACAAGGTTGCGGAGTTTTTTTTATAGGAATGTTCGACCATTCTTCCAAAAGCACATTGGTGAGGCCACACACTGATGTTGGTCGAGAAGGCCTAGCTCTCAGTCTCCGTTCTAATTCATCCCAAAGGTGTTCTATCGGGTTCAGGTCAGGGCTCTGTGTAGGCCAGTAAAGTTCATCCACACCGGACTCTGTCATCCATGTCTTTATGGTCCTTGCTTTGTGCACTGGTGCAGTCATGTTGGAAGCGGAAGGGGCCCGCTCCAAACTCTTCCCACAAGGTTGGGAGCATGGAATTGTCCAAAATGTTTTGGTATCCTGGAGCATTCAAAGTTCCTTTTACTGGAACTGAGGGGCGAAGCCCAACTCCTAAAAAACAGCCCCACACCATAATTCCTCCTCCACCAAATTTCACACTCGGCACAATACAGTCAGAAATGTACCGTTCTCCTGGCAACCTCCAAACCCAGACTTGTCCATCAGATTGCCAGATGGAAAAGCCTGATTCATCACTCCAGACAATGCATCTCCACTGCTCTAGAGTCCTGTGGCGACGTGCTTTACACCACTGCGCCCGACGCTTCGCATTGGACTTGGTGATGTATGGCTTAGATGCAGCTGTCGGCCATGAAAACCCATTCCATTAAGCTCTCTGCGTACTGTACATGGGCTAATTGGAAGGTCACATGAAGTTTGGAGCTCTGTAGCAACTGACTGTGCAGAAAGTCTGCGACCTCTTGGCACTATGCACTTCAGCGTCCGCTGACCCCTGTCTGTCAGTTTACGTGACCTAACACTTCGTGGCTGATTTGCTGTTGTTCCCAAACTCTTCCATTTTCTTATAATAAAGTCGACAGTTGACTTTGGAATATTTAGGAGCGAGGAAATTTCACGACTGTTTTTTTTTGCACAGGTGGCATCCCATGACAGTTCCACGCTGGAAATCACTGAGCTCCTGAGAGCGGCCCATTCTTTCACAAATGTTTGTAGACACCTGTGGCCGGGCCAAGTGATTAGGACACCTGATTCTGATCATTTGGATGGGTGGCCAAATACCAAAAATATATAGTGTATCTGCTCGAATACGTTGAACTTTTGTTTCGCGACAGCTGACGAAATTTCTTCTCATTCATTGTGGTAGCGTCACAGTGCATTAAACAGTGTTAAAGTTGAGCATGTTATGATCCGCTGCCCGGATCATATTTTTGTTTTTGTTTTCAAGTCACTTGTGTTTTCAGCACCTCTTGAGTTTGTTTCTGTTGCCATGACGGCAGATTATAGTCACCTGCCTCTGGTTAGTGTTCCGGACGCGCACCTGTTGCCCGGGCACTAATCAGAGGGCTATTTAGTTTACGCGCTGGCCTCACTCGGTCTGTTGGTTTTGTTTGCTCCTACGCAACAAGTTACGCTCTTGGTTTCTCTCATAGTTTAAATTTTTTGATATTAGCATCTTTGCTACCCTCTTGTTTTCCGTGCCATGGTGCACCGCGCAGCATTTTGTTCTGCAATCAGAATAAATCATTTATTCTCACCTGCAAGCCGCTTCCTGACATCCCTCTGCATCTTGAAAAGACGACCTCCGGCATCACAATGCCACGCAATCGTAACAGAAGACCAACAGCAAACAGTCTTTTCGAAGAGGGCGTGGAGGATTCCGGCTACGGGACGTGGCTGGTCTTAAAGGCGATGGAGAAAGAGACTCTCCAGTATTCCCCTTTGGAGCGCGAAGACCTTTTGTGGGGGCCTGACGGTTCGTTGGCCCAAATCGACTCCATCTGGCCCGGGGATGTCCGCTCACAGCCAGCCCGAACGCGTCAGCGAAAGCGGGAGTCAGCCAAGAAGACTTCGGCTCGCGGCAAAGACGCACCTATCCCACAACTTTTCCCTCCGGAGCACAGCCAACTACAAGCAGCCCAGAATTCTCCTCAAATAGTTGGTAATTATAATGACCATATTTTCAAAGATTCCTCCGACTGGCCTGTCAATCACTGGGGTTGCAGCTATGACGTCATTCCGTTGTCGCCCCCTGAGGACATGCCCCCGTCCACTTTTGATGACGTCATAGAAAAAGACATTTTTTTGCATTCTGTTAATTCTTTCTGTCAGCCATTTACAAATGACTTTAATTCTAAAATTAAGCATTATCAGGACATTTTTTTTAATTCTAGGTCTAGTCAGTCCCACTCACCTTCTGACTTTCAAGCTCAGCCCCCAATTACTTTGGCCCCACCCCCTAAGGCTCAAGCTCCACCCACTCCTCTGTCTGCTGTGCCACGTGCTGCTCTGCCTTCTCCACTTCCTGTTCCAGCCCAGTCATCTTCCGAGACACCCCACGAGAAGTACAGTCCTGCTTGGGTGGATGAGTGGTACCGGAAGGTACTGATCGAACTAAGACTTGAGGAACAATCCCAAGCGGCAAAGGACACTCCGCATGCTATTGAAGAGCAGAATAGAGAATTTGGACAATCAAAAGGGGAGGAGCCTACCCCCCTCCTCACCTCCTCCCTCCCACCCCTAAAGACTGTTCCAGACTGCACAAGACGCGTCTGGGATCCACTTCTTGAGGGGGGGGCTAGTACTGGGTGCTTTGCTAGTGGGCGGGCACAGCTGCGCCCAGCCAAGCCCAAACCTCCATGCCGGCCTCCGCCACCAGTCCTCCGGCATGCTAAGCCGCAACCCCCTGCCCGGCCGCCACCACCGGTTTTTCGGCATGCTAAGCCGCAACCTCCTGCCCGGCTGCCACCACCAGTCCTTCGGCGTGCTAAGCCGCAACCCCCGGCCAGGCCACCTCCGCCAAAGTCACGCCCAGCACCTGCTCCAAGTCTGGTTCCCACACCAGCACCTGCTCCAAGTCTTGTTCCCACACCAGCACCTGCTCCAAGTCTGGTTCCCACACCAGCACCTGCTCCAAATCTGGTTCCCACACCAGCACCTGCTCCAAGTCTGGTTCCCACACCAGCACCTGCTCCCACGGCAACGACAGCCCGGACGCCTGCTCCGCCCACGCCGGCAGACAAGCCGCCTGCTCCGCCCACGCCGGCAGACGAGCCGCCTGCTCCGCCCACGCCGGCAGACGAGCCGCCTGCTCCGCCTGCTCCGCCCACGCCGGCAGACGAGCCGCCTGCTCCGCCTCTGGCTCCGCCCACGCCGGCAGACGAGCCGCCTGCTCCGCCTCTGGCTCCGCCCACGCCGGCAGACGAGCCGCCTGCTCCGCCTCTGGCTCCGCCCACGCCGACTGACGAGCCGCCTGCTCCGCCTCTGGCTCCGCCCACGCCGACAGAGACATCGCTTCCTGTTTTCACGGCGACGTCGCTTCCTGTTTTCACGGCGACGTCGCTTCCTGTTTCCACGGCGACGTCGCTTCCTGTTTCCACGGCGACGACGCTTCCTGTTTCCACGGCGACGACGCTTCCTGTTTCCACGGCGACGACGCTTCCTGTTTCCACGGCGACGACTACTCCTCCTGCTTCCACGGCGACGACGACGACTCCTCCTGCTTCCACGGCGACGACGATTCCTCCTGCTTCCTCGGCGACGTCTGCTCTCTCGCCCTCATCGTCGTCTCAGCGACCTCGAGTGGTCTGGCTGCGCAAGCAGCGCTCTCGGAGGTTTGTGTATGGACGCCAGTGGCGCAAACAGCAGCGACACCCGAGACGTAGTCGCAGAACTCTCCGGCTGCTGAACTTCTGGCGCCACTCACGCCCACCTTCTCAGCAGCCACGAATGTGGCCTTTCCGTGGTCGCCCGCCTCGCCTCCGGCAGCGGCGTTCCATTCGCCGCCGCCACCTGACTCGTCCCCGGTGGATTCGGGGACACGTGGCCTGGCGACCCTCCGCCAAATCCTCCCTCCACCCTCCCTTGACTCTTGAACTTTGTTATAGTCGGGGGGGGATTTAGTTTTGCCAGGGGACATCTGGAATCTGTCCCTTAAGGGGGGGGTACTGTTATGATCCGCTGCCCGGATCATATTTTTGTTTTTGTTTTCAAGTCACTTGTGTTTTCAGCACCTCTTGAGTTTGTTTCTGTTGCCATGACGGCAGATTATAGTCACCTGCCTCTGGTTAGTGTTCCGGACGCGCACCTGTTGCCCGGGCACTAATCAGAGGGCTATTTAGTTTACGCGCTGGCCTCACTCGGTCTGTTGGTCTTGTTTGCTCCTACGCAACAAGTTACGCTCTTGGTTTCTCTCATAGTTTAAATTTTTTGATATTAGCATCTTTGCTACCCTCTTGTTTTCCGTGCCGTGGTGCACCGCGCAGCATTTTGTTCTGCAATCAGAATAAATCATTTATTCTCACCTGCAAGCCGCTTCCTGACATCCCTCTGCATCTTGAAAAGACGACCTCCGGCATCACAATGCCACGCAATCGTAACAGAGCATCCATCAACGTCTGTTGGGGAGCATAGAGTGGGTTGTTCCACTACAGCCAAACTAGACAGTCCTTGGATAAATGCTTGGTGCTCATCGGATGCTGAGCGTCTCTGGAAGTATACGGAAAGTGGGCTTGGCCTCAGCTGGCCTGGCTGAATCCCCTTTTGATTGACAGCAAAATGAGCAAATCAGCAATCTGGAAATTGAAACCACTGCCAGTATTTTTTGTTTAAGTTTATTCTGTTGTTCCGAGTTGATATGGAGAATTGTACAATCTTTTAAGTGACATTTTCTTTGTAAAATCTAGCATCGTTTTATATTGTATCTGTTGTTGGAAACTGTACTCGTGTTTTAAAAATAGCTGAGAGTCCTCATCATCCCCAAGTTGGCTTTCAAAGATGACTACTCTGAGTGTAAATTTAGACTTAGACCTGGAATCGGCAACCCAAAACGTTGAAAGAGCCATATTAGACCAAAAACAAATCTGTCTGGAGCCGCAAAAGAATTTAAATCCGTATATAAGTCTTACAATGTAGGCAACACATGACGTAAGTGTCTATATTATCTATAATAGCCTACTATCAAAATGACTAGGTGTCGCAGGCTGAAGCAAATCTTCGTTGACAGAAATTTTGAAATGTAATATTTATTCTACACATTTTTACAACATTAGAAACCATTAGTAAATCAGAGGCTACTCAGAAGGTGAGACAATTCCTGGAAATGATTGGCTTTTAATGGCCAAAGGTATAGATGTTTGTGTCCAAGTTGAAGGAAACGGCAGGCTGTCTTCTTTTAATAGATGTATTACAATCTTTGGCAAGCTAGGTAATATTTGCTGTGGTCTGGAACAACATGGAACACAAACAATCTGAAATGCAGCCAATATTACATACAGATAATGTGTCATGAGACATGCAAAACTAAACCAAATACAAAGAGCATAAAAGTAAAGGATATTAAATGAGCTCAAATCTACCTACAAGTGAGGCATAATGATGCAATATGTACAAACAGCCAGCCTAAATAGCATGTTAGCATTGATTAGCTTGCAGTCATGCACTGACCAAATATGCCTGATTAGCACTCCAACAAGTCAATAACATTAACAAAGCACAGAGCATAAAAAGATTGGTGGACAAAATGAGACAAAGAAGGAGTGGAAGATTTTACATGTAAACAAACTGTTGCGTCACAGTCCACACTATGTTGTCCAAGAACCGCCGAAATTAATAGGACAAAGCGATTTTCACCAAATACTCTCATCAGTGAAGCATACACACAAACATATTAAACAGTGGGCTTTCTAACAATTGGGAAGGTTGGTGTCATGTTTGTCCTCAAACAAAAAACATACTAAAACAAAACAATTAATTTCCCCGCATCTTTTTCCATTTCCAATCACTTTTTAAAAATGCTTCAGGGAGCCACTAGAGCGGCACTAAAGAGCCGCATGCGGCTCAAGAGTCGTGGGTTGCTGACCCCCAACTTAGACAATCTTTATTGATCCACAAGGGAAATTGTTCCACACAGTAGCTCAGTTTCAAAGAATGCAAAGGGTAAGGATAGAAAGGATAATGCAGATATAGACTAAAAATGTACCATAGTAGCAATATAAAATATAACATATATGTACCGGTAATATTTACATATATATACAGTATATAATATATATTGATATATTATTATATAATATTGTATTATATTTTTATATAATATATACAATATATAACAAATCCCAATTAACATGTACAATATTACAGTATAAACAAAAGTGAAGTCTCCTGTAATAGCCATTGTTAGCATTTCTGACTAGATTTTGTCGAACTTTCAGCCGTATAGGATGTATTTTTGGACCAAGAATAGCTTTCGTTGATGGGGCCATCTTGATTTTTGACTTTGTAACTGGAACGCTCATAGCTCGGATGTGACGTCATTCCCAGTTCCGACATCCAACTTTCCAGTTAAATGAACGCATCTTGAATAGCGAAAGCTAAGAAACTAAAGAGCATACGCTTAGAAGCTAAATAGTCAAAGATAAGATGCTAAATAACAAAAGCTAAGAAGAAAAGAATGACTGTTAAGAAGTTAAATAGCCAAAGCTAAGAAGCTCGTCAACCACAGTCAAACTCTGGCCCCAAGCTTTTTGGCAGGGAATTGCAAGTCGCTCAGCCCTCGTCAAATAATTAAAGGAGGATCAATATACCGTCAGAAGGGTTAGCCAATACGCTGCAGCAAACTCCAACATTTACCAGTTGCATTTTGTCATAAGTTAGTTAAAGTACCAATGATTGTCACACACACACTAGGTGTGGTGAAATGTGTCCTCTGCATTTAACCCATCCCCTTGTTCACCCCCTGGGAGGTGAGGGGAGCAGTGGGCTGCAGTGGTGCCGCGCCCGGGAATCATTTTTGGTGATTTAACCCCCAATTCCGACCCTTGATGCTGAGTGTCAAGCAGGGAGCTAACGGGTCCCATTTTTATAGTCTTTGGTATGACTCGGCCGGGATTTGAACTCACAACCTACCGATCTCAGGGCGAACACTCTAACCACTAGGCCACTGAGTAGGTTAATTGATAATTAATAATTGATATACCCAGCAGATTCGCGAACAGAATAGTATACACTAGCACAGACACAATGGCTGACCTATGTTGCAATTTGAATCTCTGAATCTCACAGTCATCCACGCCACAGCACTTTTGTACCACCTGCTAATTCAGGCATTATAACATGAAAGTAGACAAACTTGGACAGAGAACATGATTCAAGCATCCACACCCTCGTTCACATCTTCATAGCACTCCACTGTGGCTTTTTGACCATTTCCTGACATTAGTCATTACGCTTCCCTTCTTCTTTACAACGCATTAGTTAAGGAGCCAGAAATCTTCAGCCAAAGAAAATGAAAGCATTAACACTTTGCAATCCCACTCTGTAAATTAAAAGTGGTATACAGCTGTGGTTGCAAATGCTCCTTCTCGGAAATACCCTTCATCATGGAGGAAGTGTTTTTCCCACTGAGGTTTTCCCTCGCAGAACTCCTCAATGTCTGTAGTACGACCTTTCGACTCACAATTGTGTGTAAAGACGACATTGTATTCACACTTTGCTAGTTTGTGATTCACTTTGCTTCAACATGGTGGTCCCTGCATAATATACACATTTAAATTGAGTAAATAATTAATAAAACAAAAGAAAAAATATAGTAAATTGCTTAAATTGGAAAAAATAAAAATAAAATCATACACTAAAATGAATAAATTACATCGATAGTAGTAGTAGTAGTAGTAGTAGTTTATTAACCTACTCAGTGGCCTTGTGGTTAGTGTCCGCCCTGAGATCGGTAGGTTGTGAGTTCAAACCCCGGCCGAGTCATACCAAAGTCTATAAAAAAATGGGACCCATTACCTCCCTGCTTGGCACTCAGCATCAAGGGTTGGAATTGGGGGTTAAATCACCAAAAATGATTCCCAGACTGCTCCCCTCACCTCCCAAGGGCTGAACAAGGGGATGGGTCAAATGCAGAGGACAAATTTCACCACACCTAGTGTATGTGTGACAATCATTGGTACTTAAACTTTAACTTTAACTTTTGGACATGTAAATTAATGTAAAGAAAAAGGAAACAAATACTTCATAATGAAAACACCTAAAGAATGATAACTATATACAGTCAGATTATAGGTTTTCATATCCAAAAAGGAGTGGGGAAAAGTGACTCTTATTTACAACTAACCCTTTTTCACAAATTAACTATACAGCTCCCGTGTAATTATCATCTTCTATACATCCATCCATCCATCTTCTTCCGCTTATCCGAGGTCGGGTCGCGGGGGCAGCAGCCTAAGCAGTGAAGCCCAAACTTCCCTCACCACAGCCACTTCGTCCAGCTCCTCCCGGGGGATCCCGAGGCGTTCCCATGCCAGCCGGGAGACAAAGTCTTCCCAACTTGTCCTGGGTCTTCCCTGTGGCCTCCTACCCGTCGGACATGCCCGAAACACCTCCCTAGGGAGGCATTCGGGTGGCATCCTGACCAGATGCCCGAACCACCTCATCTGGCTCCTCTCGATGTGGAGGAGCAAAGGCTTTACTTTGAGCTCCTCAAACTCAAAATTAGAGAAACACAACATATTTGGTTACATTACTTTTCGATTATCCCGAAGTGTAAATACATGGTATACCGGTATTAGTATACTACCGCGATACTAATGAATCATATTTGGTACTATACCGCCTCTGAAACTTACCCGTCCGACTTGGTATCGGATCGATACCCAAATGTGTGGTATCATCTAAAACTAATGTAAAGCATCCAAACAACAGAAGAATAAATGATTATTACATTTGAACAGAAGTGTAGATAGAACATGTAAGCAGATATTAACAGTAAATGAACAAGTAGATTAATAATACATTTTCTACCACATTTTCTACCCTTAATAATTTTGACAAAATAATAGAATGGAAAAATGACACAATATGTTACTGCATATTTGTCAGCAGACTAAATTACAAACCCCGTTTCCATATGAGTTAGGAAATTGTGTTAGATGTAAATATAAATGGAATACAATGATTTACAAATAATTTTCAACCCATATTAAGTTGAATATGCTACAAAGACAACATATTTGATGTTCAAACTGATAAACATTTTTTTTGGAAAGCAATCATTAACTTTAGAATTTGATGCCAGCAACACGTGACAAAGAAGTTGGGAAAGGTGGCAATGAATACTGATAAAGTTGAGGAATGCTCATCAAACACTTATTTGGAACATCCCACAGGTGAACAGGCAAATTGGGAACAGGTGGGTGCCATGATTGGGTATAAAAGTAGATTCCATGAAATGCTCAGTCATTCACAAACAAAGATGGGGCGAGGGTCACCACTTTGTCAACAAATGCGTGAGCAAATTGTTGAACAGTTTAAGAAAAACCTTTCTCAACCAGCTATTGCAAGGAATTTAGGGATTTCACCATCTACGGTCCGTAATATCATCAAAGAGTTCAGTACCAAAATATTGGTATCGGGACAACACTAGCTATTAACATGTTCCATTCTCTTCCTCATATTGCTAATAAACAAGCTGCAATTAATAAAAATCGCCCCTTAGTGTTGGAGCTATGTTTGGCAATAGATTTAGAGACATAGCATGTGGCACATCATGGCCCGCCAGCGTCTAAAATCCGTCCCGCGGGAAGTCCCAAGTTTAAAAAAACAACAACTTTCTAATCCATTTTTTTACTGCTTGTTACTCTCGGTGTCTCCGAGCCGCTCAGGCAAATCATATCGTCTAAAAATGCATTTTCCCATCGATAACGTGACATCATCGGAAAAGTGCGTGCTCTTTCAGTCAATTAGTGCGCAAGGAATATATATAATAGGGGTGTGGGAAAAAATTTATTATAATTCAAATCGCGATTCTCACGTTGTACGATTCAGTATCAATTCTCATTTTTCAAAAATCAATATTTTTTTAATTATTTTATTTTATTTTTATTAATCAATCCAACAAAATAATAAATAAATAAATGGGTTGTACTTGTATAGCGCTTTTCTACCTTCAAGGTACTCAAAGCGCTTTGACACTACTTCCACATTTACCCATTCACACACACATTCACACACTGATGGAGGGAGCTGCCATGCAAGGCGCTAACCAGCACCCATCAGGAGCAAGGGTGAAGTGTCTTGCTCAGGACACAACGGACATGACGAGGTTGGTACTAGGTGGGGATTGAACCAGGGACCCTTGGGTTGCGCACGGCCACTCTCCCACTGCGCCACGCCGTGGGAGAGAAATAATACACAGCAATACCATAACAATGCAATCCAATTCCAAAACCAAACCCGACCCAGCAACACTCAGAACTGCAATAAACAGAGCAATTGAGAGGAGACACAAACACGACACAGAACAATCCAAAAGTAGTGAAACAAGAATTAATATTATCAACAACAGTATCAATATTAGTAACAATTTCAACATAGCAGTGATTAAAAATCCCTCATTGACATTATCATTAGACATTTATAAAAAAAAAAAGAGAGAAAAAAAAAGAACAATAGTGTCACAGTGGCTTACACTTGCATCACATCTCATAAGCTTGACAACACACTGTGTCCAATATTTTCACAATGATAAAATAAGTCATATTTTTGGTTCATTTAATAGTTAAAAAAAATTTACATTATTGCAATCAGTTGATAAAACATTGTCCTTTGCAATTATAAAAGCGTTTTACAAAAATCTACTACTCTTCTTGTATGTCAGCAGACTGGGGTGGATCCTGCTGGAATCCTATGTATTGAATGAATAGAGAATTGTTTTGAATCGGAAAAATATCGTTTTTGAATCGAGAATCGCCTTGAATCGAAAAATCGATTTATAATCGAACCGTGACCCCAAGAATCGATATTGAATCGAATCGTGGGACACCCAAAGATTTGCAGCCCTAATATATATATATATATATATATATATATATATATATATATATATATATATATATATATATTA
This sequence comes from Nerophis lumbriciformis, assembly GCF_033978685.3. Taxonomy (NCBI): domain Eukaryota; kingdom Metazoa; phylum Chordata; class Actinopteri; order Syngnathiformes; family Syngnathidae; genus Nerophis; species Nerophis lumbriciformis. The sequence continues at coordinate 23,701,925 of NC_084567.2, read as the reverse complement.
GAGATGCGCGGATAGGCAATTATTTCATCCGCAACCGCATCAGAAAGTCGTCAACCATCCGCAATCCATCCGATCTAACATTTGATCAGAACCGCATCCGCCCGCACCCGCCCGTTGTTATATATCTAATATAGACGATGCAAGGCATTAGTGAGGTTATAAAGCTTTTGCCTGTTAAAGAAAAGAGACTGATCCAATGCAGCATTCGCGTGCCACGCTGTCACGACCCAGACGCACACCAGTGCGCAATCATATGGGAGCCGCGCTGAGCGCACCTCCAAGCGCGTCTCGCTGCCGGCGACGGCCGGGTATATGGGCCCGACGCTCCAGCGCCATCCATTTTCAGGGCTAGTTGATTCGGCAGGTGGGTTGTTACACACTCCTTAGCGGGTTCCAACTTCCATGGCCACCGTCCTAGCTGCTGTCTATATCAACCAGGGTGAGCCCCACCCCTTTCGTGAGCGCACTGCGCGCGGAGTGACCCCTGTTACGCGCCCCCGGCAACAGGGGTGGCGGGCAGGTAAGCTGCGCGGGCGGAGCGCGCGAAGTGACCCCTGTTACGAGCCCCCGGCCACGGGGGTGGCGGGCAGGTAAGCTGCTTACCTGCTGCGCGTGACGCCGGCCGCAGCGAAGGCGGACGAGGCGGGGTGTCGGTGCGGTGGTGACCCTGGACGTGCGTCGGGCCCTTCTCGCGGATCGCCTCAGCTACGGCTCCCGGTGGGGCCCTCTCGGGGGAAGGGCCCGTCGGGGGCCTTCTCCGCTCCGTAAAAGTGTCCATCTCTTTTTTTTTTTCTTCTGTTGTGGCATATGCAGCAGGTGCCTGCTCGTTTTTCGTATGTGGGTAACAACATTTAACTATGTATATATATTTCCGAATTGGTTTAACTGCCACCCGCCTGAATCTATTTAAAATCTAATTTTTTTAAATTTCAATCGCCCGACCCGACCCGACCCGACCCGCTGATAAAATCTAATTTTTTAAAATTTCATCCGCCCGATTCGCGGATAATCCGCGGACTCCGCGGTTGTGCCCGCAAACCGCGCATCTCTAATATATATATATATATATATATATATATATATATATATATATATATATATATGTGTATATATATATGTATATATGTATATATATATATATATATGTATATATATATATATGTATGTATATATATATATATATATATATATATATGTATATATGTATATATATATATATATATATATGTATATATATATATATATGTATATATATATGTATATATATATATATATATGTATATATATATATAAATATATACAGCTCGACCCCGGCCAAATTGTTTTAACCCAATGAGGCCACCGAGTCAAACTGTTTGGGGACCCCTGACTTACCCTGTCTCGTCCACACGTATGCGCAGGGGCCGCATGCACACATACAAAAACAGTCCAAGCTAAGCAACTACCAATTTGCAGTTATGTTGTTGTTATGATAGATTATATATTCAATGATAGCTAAGACTAGCTATCCAAATCGCTATCATTAGCTAATAACACCCAATGTTAATGCGCGTGCACGTGTTACGTACGTACCTACTTACGTCCTTACGTTCTAGAAGCCTTAAGAGGGCGGGATATAACGCTTAAAATACATTGGAAAGTCAGCGCCAAAAAAGCCCCTTTGAGTGATGTTTTCTTTCCATACCATCTGGTCATTTTTCCTCAGGTGCTTTTCCCTGTGGACCTGACAGCATGACAGTTAGAACTTTAAACCAGAACATCCTGCTAACATGGGAAGACAAACCATCTTGCAAGCCACTAAATGATGAGCTGACGTATGATCTGGAGGTGTTCATTGCAGACAAGCAGATACATCGTGTAAGTTTGAAATGTTGACATTGTTAAACACCCTGCAATTTATTTGTTGACTAAATTCTTTGTCTTAATTGTTTAGGAAAAGGTGGCCGTTTCACCAGATCAGATTGGATCTACTCATTACTGGAACTGGACATCCCATTTTGCATTGGAATGTGCCACACACACACTACGGCTCAGTTCTCGATATAAAAACCAGAGCAGCCAATGGAAACAGGAGCGCACTATTCCTGGTTGGTATTACTTCGATAAACACATTCACTGTATTATCTTCATGAGCGGTGTAATGGTATGAAGGGGGCTTTTGTAATGTTTGTAGATTTTTTTCTTCCATTTAAATAAAAATAAATAAAACAATCAAAAAAAGGTAATAAAAAATGTATATAAAATTGATATAGCCGTGGAAGTTCAATAATAAAGTTGGTTGTATCAATTTAAGAATGTTTAAGACTACCTACATCCCATATCAAAAATGCAAAATGGTTCGTTCCACCTTGTTACTCCTCTCCTGAACTGCCACCTTATCGTGGTAGAGGAGTCTGAGTGTGCCAATGATCCTGAGACTGCGTTTACTTAACTGCAAAGTAAGCACATTGGTTTTCGCACTAAAAAAATGTAAAACAAAAAACTGCTTGGTTTTAGCTTTGATCAAATTTAGAATTAAAGAAACTGAAAACTGCTAGCAGAGTAGAGTGGTATCTCGAGATGTGAGTTTCGTTGGTTCTGTGATGCAGCTCGTAGTTGGAATTACTTGTATTGCGAAACAGCATCGCTCATTGAAATCAACTGAAATCAGTTAAATCCATGCTTGGTCCAAAACAGCACAATTAAAAAAACAAAACATTTTTTTAGATAAAAACATTGGATGAAAAAACACAATACATTGTAGTACAAACAACTACAGTAGTTTAAAAAAAAAAAAATAATGTATTAATTTACAGAATTTACCTTAGAGAGTGGACTTCTACAGTAGCTTTTCCCAGCTGTTTCTCCATCAAACATACCATCAGCAGCTTCTCCATATTTTCATGGATAAATGTCTGCCGTTTAAATATTCTTTTAACATTCTTGGCTGGCGTTATCGATTCATCCTGCTTCAGTATGGTACAGACTAGCAGTGCTACGCTCGAACTGATTCGCCAAGTTGGCTACATACTAGGTTATGTTTTTAATGATTTCGTTCTTAAATTCAATGAATATCATTCACTTCTTCTCAGCACTGTGCTTCACACTCACTTTTTTCCTCACCATGCTTGGAAAATACCTAGTTATGGCCATCTTTAGCTATAAGCTAATGCTAGTTATAAGCTATTGCTGGCTATAAGCTAATGTGAGCTATTAGATGTTGCTAGCGAGTAAGACCCTGTTACGTAGGACGGGTGGAAGGAGACGACACCAGGAGGAAGATCAGGTTACCAGTTTTATTGTAACCTTTGGTGAATGTGTGGGAGGTGTATGCTACACTAAGTGTTTGGTTCAGGACTATGTGTAAGATTAACCATGTGAATATTACCAAGAGATGTTGTAAGTGTGTGTTGGATGAATCTTTCAGTAGTCCAGAAAGGCGAGGCAAAGAGGGGGCGAACAGGGTTGATACTGCGGGAAGAACAAGGGACATGAGACGAGGGAACAAGGAGGACGAGAAGAGAGCGAGTACACAGGAGGGAAGCCAGAGACGTAATGCTTACTGCAAGGAGTTAACGACGTTCCGGCGTAGGCTCCAAGGGTCCACTGGTCTTTATGCTGCAGTCTTGATTACTTCCAGGTGCGCAGATTGCTGATAGTCTGCAGCTTTGTTGCTGCGTGGGTGTGAAGCGCCCCACGCGTGCAGGGGCGTGTCCTGGCATACTGCCAGCCTGAGTGCTGGAGGAACTTGCTGTGGGAGAATTGCGGGTTCGAGATCGCGCCGTGACAGACCGGTTGTTTTGGTTGGATCCTACTAGGTTTACTGTTTAGCAGTGGGGAGGCTCGTAACCAAATTTTTTGCTTGCAACTTAAAGCATAACAATTAGCCGAGAGACCGTTCATATTCCAAAAAAACCTTATAAGCTGGGGCACTCGTATCCCAAGGTACCACTGTATTTTATGCAGTATTAATAGTTCCAGCTAGGAGTGTCTCGATCCGATGCTGATATTGGATTTCAGCCAAAAAAAAGTATTAAATGACAATGGTGTGCAGCTAAAATCTCCGATACAAGCAGTCCTGAAACGAAAGCCTATTAACATCTAAATGTCCTCCAATAAGCACACAATGTTAGCTAAATCTTGGTCCTTAATGTTAGCGCCTATAATAACAATATTGCCAATACTTGGTTTGTATTCAGGTCACAAAATGTGAATCGTGTATTGTTGGCCATTTGTATATGTTTTTAGTGGTTTATAAGGGCGGAATAGACTCAATAGACACACTGACGCCATAGCTTCCATTAAATCCATTATAAGATTGACTTATAAAACAAAAAAAATGTGTTCTTTTCTCTCAGAGGCATTGGGAATTATAGGCAAAATTCCAAAAAGGGAGTTCCCTGTAAAGGATGTAAAAAAGTTGTATCTGGACACACCTAACTCAACAATGGCACCACAATGCTTTTATCTTATCAACTTGTCTTTGTCTGTTTACTTTTCCTTGACACTATTGCTAGACATGACTCCTGCTAGCCCAGTGGTCGGCAACCCAAAATGTTGAAAGAGCCATATTGGACCAAAAATATTTTTTTTAAAAGTCTGTCTGGAGACGCAAAAAATGTAGAGCTTTATATACTGTAAGTGTAAAATGAAGGCAACACATGATGTAAGTGTCTCTATTAGCTATAATAGCCTACTATCAGAATGACTATGTGTTGCAGGCTGACGCAAATCTTCGTTGACAGAATTGTTGAAATGTAGTATTTATACTACACATTTTTACAACATTGGAAACCATTACTAAAACTGAGGCTTTTCAGAGGGTGTGATAACTCCTGGAAATGACTAGAATGGCCAAATGTATAGATGTGTGTGTCCAAGTTAAAGGAAACGGAAACTACAAATAAAATGACCTCAAATATACCTAAAAGACGAGGCATAATGATGCATTATGTACAAACGTACATGTAGCTAGCATAAATAGCATGTTAGCATCGATTAGCTTGCAGTCATGCAGTGACCACATATGTCTAATTAGCACTCCACACAAGTCAATAACATCAACAAAGCTTACCTTTGTGGATTCCCACGCAGCATAAGACGTTGGATGGACAAATAGTGACAAAGAAGGAGTGGCATAGAGCACATCTTTCTGTGGCAGCGTCAAGGAAAGTTTTACATGCAAACAAACTACGGTGCGTTTAAAGGACTTCCGAAATTAGGACAAAATGGCGCGCGCCAAATACTCTCATCAGTGAAGCATGTTTAATGTAAACAGTGGGATTTCTAATAATTAGGAAGGTTTGTGTCATGTTCGTCCTCCTACAGAAAACCATATTAACCCTTGTGTAATGTTCATATTGTTGTTACTCAGCCAGCGTTGTGGGTCTGATGGACCCGTTGCATTTTGTGGCTTTTAATGCCTCATAATCAAACACTTCTTTGTTAAAATACTGAAACGATGTTAACCTTATCCCAATAAACATCTGTTCAGTATTTTAACATAAAAGTATTTGATTGTGAGGCATTAAAAGCCACAAAATGCAACGGGTCCGTCAGACCCACAAGCGCTGGCTGAGTAACAACAATATGAACGTTGCATGGAAAATTTCTCTGCTAGTTTCTGCATCACACAGGGATTCTTCTTTTGTGTTTCTGCACCTGCGGTTCCCACACAAGGTTGCAATATTGTTTGTCAACACTGTCTGCTCTCATTTTCTCGCACATTTGACCCTCTGATGTTCTGTGTACATACACTCTGTCCTCCTCCTGTCTAGGCCTGCTGTGTGTGTGTGTGTATGTGTGTGTGTGTGTGTGTGTGTGTGTGTGTGTGTGTGTGTGTGTGTGTGTGTGTGTGTGTGTGTGTGTGTAGGTGTAGGTGTATGTGTATGTGTATGTGTATGTGTATGTGTATGTGTATGTGTATGTGTACGTGTGTGTGTGTGTGTGTGTGTGTGTGTGGTACACAGAACATCAATTTCCACACTTCTATTAGCCCCAGGTCCACTGGACCCAGACATCTTATATGTAATAGAAATGTGTAGGGGGGTGTATGGTGTGTGGTCATTAAATATGTATTCTGATATATGTTCTTCACAGAAAATGAGCCAAAGTCAGGAGTCTCAGTTTGAAAATTAATTAATTGTATCATTTTTCTTTTAATAAAAAATGAAAACGGGTCCCACAGACCTGAACACCACACAAGGGTTAAAACTAGGGATGTCCGATAATGGCTTTTTGCCGATATCCGATATTCCGATATTGTCCAAGGGTTTGGGTTGGTGCACTAATTGTAAGTTTATATTGTGTTTTTATGTTGATTTAATAAAAAATTAAATTAAAATAAATAAATACATTTAAAAAAAAACGATACCGATGATAAAAAAAACGATACCGATCATTTCCGATATTACATTTTAATGCATTTAGCGGCCGATAATATCGGCAGGCCAATATTATCGGACATCCCTAGTTAAAACAAAACATATATATTTTTCCTCATCTTTTTCCATTTTCATACATTTTTGAAAATGCTCCAGGGAGCCACTAGGGCGGCGCTAAAGAGCCACATGTGGCTCGAAAGCGCGTTGCCGACCCCCGTGCTAGCCAAAAGCTTCACTGTATTTGTAGTAGACTCATGTCGTGAGGCACATTTCCTGTCCTTCACTTTTGATGTTGAGGCTCTGGGAAATCATGAGTGAATGTACAGGTAAATAGATTATTCACATTTAGATAAATGTGTCTGTCGTCATGTGTACAGTGTATGCTATCTGTCTTTTACACTCCTGCAGGACATAAGGCCTTGGATTGGCCAGAGGTGTTTCCACGAGACAAAGTGTTTCAACTTGGCAGTCGAGCTACTTTTTGTTGTGTTCTTCCAACGGGTGAATCTCTGGAGAAACTTTATCTAAGTGGAAACAGCAGCGCTAATCAGAATATTAGCCAGATCGGCAGCCACGCATACGCCCTGACCGTCGACCTGAACAGAGCATCATCGACCAGTTGCACCGATGTAAAATGTGAAACAAAGACGTCTGATAATGGAGCGTGTGCTTACATTGGATGTGAGTACAACTTATTTGTCTTATTTGTCAAGATGGCGATTGTTGTGTGCTGTTCTATAACAAAATACTGTTGTTTTTTTTTCTAATCTTTCAATGTGTGACCAGACCCTCCTGCTGACCGGGATCTTTCCTGCGAAACTCAGGACTTCCAAACGGTTGAATGTCAGTGGACGGTAGGACGGAATACACACCTGGCTATTGCAAGTCCGACGACCTATCAACTGCTTGGAAGGTATCGTGAAACTCAAGGTGTCATTAGTTAGTTTTTATAACATTGTTTATTGACTTTTTTCAACATATACAATTTACAGTAATAGAACAAACATTTTTTTTTTTTTTTTTTTTTTTTTGCATCATTCACTTTTAAGCTGGAGCTGCTGAAGGACTTTATATTTTTTATGGGCCATTCCAATGCATCCTCTTGAGGAAATACAATTTAAAAATCGTATCTCGAATGTTAAAATCTCACCATAGTCATGTTACCTATATTATTTGGTAACTTTGACACTATTTCACCACTATTTGCACACACATTCACACACTGTAAGGGTGAAGTGTCTTGCTCAAGGACACAACGGATGTGACTTGGTTGGTAGAAGCTGGGGATCGAACCAGTAACCCTCAGGTTGCTGACACGGCCACTCTCCCTTACTCCCTTTACTGTACTTGGTAGTTTTTTTTTTTTTTTTAATGTACCGTATTTTCCGGACCATAGGGCACACCGAATTATAAGGCGCACTGCCGATAAATGGCCTATTTTTGATCTTTTTCATATATAAGGCGCACCGGATTATAGGGCGCATTAAAGGAGTCATATTATTATTATTTTTTTCTAAATTGAAAGCACTTGTGGTCTACATAACATGTAATGAATCAGAGAATCAGAATCAGCTTTATTGTCATTACGCAAGGTAACGAGATTGAGGCCATTCCATACAGTGCGATGTGTGCATGCTAGAAAAACAATGTGCAAATATATAAAAATATAAAAAATGTAGAAGTGCAATGAATATGGTGTGAAATGAATATATACATGAAAAAAACAAAAACAAAAACAGGGTGGTTGGTGGAATGGGTTATTGCACCGAAGAGAAGGCAGTTATGAGGGACAATGGGGCAGTCCGTTCAGGATGGTTATGGCCCTGGGGAAGAAGCTGTTCTTTAGCCTGTTTGTTTTGGTTTTAATGCACCTGTAGCGCTTCCCAGAGGGCAGCAGGTGGAACAGGTCAGAGCCAGGGTGGGTGCTGTCCTTGATGATGGCACTGGCTCTGTTGAGGCAGCGGGAGGTGTAGATGTCCGTCAGAGAGGGGAGAGGGCGGCCGATGATCTTCTGAGCCGTCTTGACCACTCTTTGCAGCCTCTCCCTGTCTGCTGCAGTGCAGCTGCCGTACCATACCGTAATACAGTAGGTCAGCAGGCTCTCGATGGACGAGCGGTAGAAGGTCAGCAGCAGGTCAGGCTTCAGGTTGTACTTCCCGAGGACTCTAAGGAAGTGTAGCCGCTGCTGAGCCTTCTTGATGATTGATGTGGTGTTGACTGTCCAGGAGAAGTCATTAGAGATGTGGACTCCAAGGTACCTGAAGGTGTGGACCCTCTCTACACGCTCGCCGTTGATGTAGAGGGGGGCAGGGTCGGTGCTGCTCCTCCTGAAGTCGACGATGATCTCTCTGGTCTTGCTGGTGTTGAGAGCGAGGTTGTTCTCCGAAGACCAGGCCGTCAGCTTCAGGACCTCCTCTCTGTAGGCAGCCTCGTCACCCCTGGAGATGAGCCCGACCACTGTGGTATCGTCGGCGAACTTGACGGTAAGGTTGTCACTGTGGGCCGGACTGCAGTCATGGGTGTAAAGGCAGTAGAGGAGGGGGCTCAGCACACAGCCCTGTGGGGAGCCGATGCTCAGCGTGCGGGAGGATGAGAGGTGCGGGCCAAGTCTCACATTCTGGGGTCGGTCCGTTAGGAAGTCCCTTATCCAGGCGTTTGTGAGAGGGGGGAGGCCAAGAGTGTCCAGTTTATTGCAGAGTCTGTCCGGGATTATTGTATTGAAGGCAGAGCTATAGTCCACAGAGAGCATCCGGACGTAGCTCTGCTGCTGCTCCAGGTGGTTCAGAGCAGAGTGGAGAGCAACAGCGATGGCGTCCTCTGTGGACCTGTTCGCCCGGTATGCGAACTGGTGGGGGTCGAAGTCTGGAGGGATATGGTCCTTGATGTGCTGGAGAACAAGTCGCTCGAAGCACTTCATGATTACCGGAGTGAGGGCCACTGGTCGGTAATCATTCAGGCTGGTGATGGGAGACTTCTTCGGCACCGGGATTATTGTAGATGACTTCAGGCAGGATGGGATGACTGCCTGAGCCAGGGAGAGGTTGAAGATCCTGGTGAGTAGGGGAGCGAGCTGGTGGGCGCACGTCCTGAGCACCTTTCCAGGTACTCCGTCTGGTCCGGTAGCCTTCCTGGGGTTCACAGCCAGGAGCACTCGTCTGACACTGTGCTCCTGTACAGTGAGTGGAGTGGCGCCGGAGCCCGGTGGGGGCGGGGGCAGGGCTGGAGCAGATGAGTGTCGCTGGGGGGTTTCGAAACGGGCAAAGAAACAGTTAAGCTCCTCTGCCAGTGTCGCACTCTGATCCGCAGTTGTCATATTGCAGCCTCTGAAGTTCGTGATGTCATGAATGCCCCGCCACACCTCCCGTGAGTTTTTGCTGGACAGATGGGACTCTATGCACCTCCTGTGGTCCGCCTTTGCTTTTTTAATCCCTCTCTTCAGGTCGGCTCTAGCAACACTGTACAGTGCCCTGTCCCCTGACCTGAAGGCTGCGTCGCGGGCCCTGAGGAGTGTGCGGACCTGGCTGGTCATCCAGGGTTTCTTGTTGGGGTAAACCCGGATGGTTTTTTCCACAGTCACATTCCCGATGCAGAACTTTATGTAGTCCAGCACCGTTCCTGTGGCTGTCTCCAGCTCCTGTTGTTGGAAGAGGTCCCAGTCTGTGTGTTGGAAGCAGTCCTGAAGTTTGGGGAGTGCATCGTCAGGCCAGGTCATAACAGTCTTTGTGATAGGCCTGGCCTGGCGTCTGATGGGGGTGTAGGTAGGAGAGAGCAGGAGGGAAAGATGGTCTGACTGTCCAAGCTGGGGGAGGGGTGTAGCTCTGTACGCGTGCTTTATGTTGGTATACACGTGGTCCAGGGTGTTCTTGCCCCTTGTAGAACACTTCACGTGCTGGTAGAACTTAGGGAGTACAGTCTTCAGATTGGCCTTATTAAAATCCCCTGCTATGATATGAACACCGTCGGGGTGGGCCCGCTGCTGTTCGTTGACGGTGTTCAGCAGAAGAGAGAGCGCTGTGTTTACTTTGGCGTCCTGTGGAATATACACAGCCGTGATGATAACAACAGACAGCTCTCTCGGGAGAAAAAAAGGCCGACATCTAACAGACATGTACTCCACGTCCGGGCAACAGTGCTGTTTAGTGATTGTCCCGTTGTTGCACCAGTTCTCATGCACGTAGATACAGAGCCCCCCTCCTCTGCTCTTACCGGAGTCCTTAGTTCTGTCTCGGCGGAGCAGAGTGCGTCCGGCTAGCTGCATGCTAGCATCGGGTATTTCCGGGTGAAGCCAGGTTTCGGTGATAATCATAGCACAACAGTCCCGAACATAGCGGTTTCCAGCAAGTTGTAACTCTAGGTCGTCCATCTTCTGTACAAGGGATCTGGCATTAGAGAGGAACAGGCTCTGTAGAGGTGGCTTGTGGGGTTGTTTCCTAAGCCTGAGCAAGACGCTGGACCTGCGGCCACGCTTCTGCTTCCTCTCCCTCCTCCGTCTGCGCCGTCTCCCAGACCCGACAACAAACCACGGAGAGCCCTGTGCTCTCGCTATGTCATCTGGGATGTTGTGCTCGTGGTGAAAGTCGCTCGAAACAGATATCTGGTGCGAGTTACCGATATCCAAGAGTGACTGGCGGGTGTACCGGGTGTTTGCAGTACAGGTGGTGCACAAAAGGAAAAAAAACATGAAGAAAAGAAGGAAGAAAGAGCACTGAAATGGAGAGCCGTAAGCCGCTGCGTCTGTGCGCGCCGCCATCTTGGATTTTTGTGATTCTTTGGTCAAAATGTTGCATAGATTATGTTTTACAGATCATCTTCAAGCCGCTTTCTGACAGTCGCTTCCGAATGCGCCGTTTTGTGAGCGGTCTTATTTACGTGGCTCACCTTCGGCAGCGTCTACCAGGGTAGCGTGCAAGGACGGGAGTGGAAGAAGTGTCAAAAGATGGAACTAACTAATGACATTCAGACTTTACTTAAATCAATAACTGAGCAGCATCTCCTCATCCGGAAACAACAACATTGCCGGAAATGTGTCCCGTGAAAAAACGTCCGACCGGAACTCTCTAATAACTAAAGTTCCTTGGGTGAATTATGTAAACTCACTACACCGGTATGTTTTAGCGCTTTCATGGCAAGTTTACTGACAGATATAAGTTAGAACTTTACACTACTTTATATTAGAAATGGCAACAGCGGGGGATGAATGTCCCATAACAAGAAGATAGAGAAAAAGAAGAAGCTTATCGACAACGGTGTCGTCACGGATTACAAAGGTGGAGGCGCGCAATATTTCAGGATTTATGCAGATCCCAAATACAGATCAGCAGGTACCAGATGGTAAGAAAAGTAGCTTTTGCACAATTTTGCGAAACAAAACACCAGATAATATGTCTTACCTTATACATACACCATAATAATACTTGTATGTTTAATGCGCCGACAATCCATCAATTGATGCGGCTTCATAGCTTACCAAAGTCGTACTAACACATTTTGATATATTTTTGAGCCCGGTGTTTAATGTTCTATATTTTCAATGGAACATATAAAATGTTGGTGTTTTTTTACTTGAGTCATTTTGCCATCATACTGCGGTCTACACGTATCTCTTATGTTTGACTGCCATGTACTGGTCAAACTTATCATTACACCATGTACCAAATAAAATTGCTTCGAGGTGGGTAAGCAAAAGCAGAATTATTCCGTACATTAGGGTTATAAGGCGCACTGTTGAGTTTTGAGGGGGGAAAAAAGGATTTTAAGTGCACCTTGTAGTCCGGAAAATACGGTATTTGTCGTTGAATCACTGTAATGTGCTTAGTGTCAACATGCTATTAGCATAAATGCTCCGTGGCTGTATTTTATGTACAGCGGTACGTTAACTTAATGGGGAACTGCACTTTTTTGGGGAATTTTTGTGTATCATTCACAGACTTTATGTGAGACAAGGATGCATTGATTTCACACAGCGCATCACGACATTGGCTACTTCCTTTAAGAAAAAAGACCATCACTATTCATGGAAGACTTCGTGAGAGACAATGGTGACTACTTTGGCACAATTAATGATCCAGAACCTTATCTTTTTGAGCCCAAATATATGGAGGATGAACAACAGGGTACACATTTTAGAAGCTGGGTGGTAAGCAGATCCAGCTCCAGTGAATCACAAAGCACAACAAGAAGATAGAGAAAAACAAGGAGCTTAGTGACTATAGCCACAGTGGTGGACTAGCGCAAAGCTCTTTGGGTAAATTTACCATATATAGAGATATCCGCTGATGTCACTACAGGGAAAATTTTCACAAATTAGGCAAATTCCAAACGACTCGTGATGTTTTTTGTGAATAGTGCATATGTCAGACTAAAAGGTGGATTGTCCTGCTGCTTGTCTTCCAGTGTGTGTGCAGAGGGCTTCAAGGGGAGATGCTCTCACAAAATGCAAGTGGAGGCTGGAGAGCGTCTTTGGACTGTGACAGCACAAAATCAGCTTGGCACAATCACACTCACACACGAAGCTGACCTGACGAAAAGAGGTATTCATTCATTTAAAAATTATCATGTGAAAATAATATATTTACTTTAAATAACTGTGGTAACAAGGATTCTGAGTAAAAAAATAAATCAGAATTGTACGGCGACGCACACACACTCACACTCATAACTATATTGCGATTGCTTCGCCACAGTTGCATTTCACAAACTTTCGTAATACAGATAACAGATGACGAATTGTAAACATGACTTAGACTTCCTTTTTAATGTCATTCAAATTTGAACTTTACAGTACAGATCAGAACGAAATGTTGTTGCATTAGCTCATGAGCGTGTAGTTACAAGAATGACATGCTGTAAAAATATCTGAATATTTAGTTTGTTTAATAAAAGAACATTTTTTAAATGATTTAATCATTTGATTATTTCAATATTGAATTAATTATTTGTTTATTTATTTGGATCCTTAAAAGCCTGTTTTTTTTTAATAGTGCACTGTACCAGTAATTCCTGGCATGTGATTAGGATAGTATAGGATAGAATAGGTGATTTATTGTCATTGTACAAACCCCATTTCCATATGAGTTGGGGAATTGTGTTAGATGTAAATATAAACGGAATACAATGATTTGCAAATCCTTTTCAACCCATACTCAATTGAATGCACTACAAAGACAATATATTTGATGTTCAAACTCATAAACTTAAGTTTTTTTGCAAATAATAATTAACTTAGAATTTCATGGCTGCAACACGTGCCAAAGTAGTTGGGAAAGGGCATGTTCACCACTGTGTTACATGGCCTTTCCTTTTAACAACGCTCAGTAAACGTTTGGGAACTGAGGAGACACATTTTTTAAGCTTCTCAGGTGGAATTATTTCCCATTCTTGCTTGATGTACAGCTTAAGTTGTTCAACAGTCCAGGGGTCTCCGTTGTGGTATTTTAGGCTTCATAATGCACCACACATTTTCAATGGAAGACAGGTCTGGACTACAGGCAGACCAGTCTAGTACCCGCACTTTTTTACTCTGAAGCCACGTTGATGTAACACGTGGCTTGGCATTGTCTTGCTGAAATAAGCAGGGGCGTCCATGGTAACGTTGCTTGGATGGCAACATATGTTGCTCCAAAACCTGTATGTACCTTTCAGCATTAATGGCACCTTCACAGATGTGTAAGTTACCTATGTCTTGGGCACTAATACACCCCCATACCACCACAGATGCTGGCTTTTACACTTTCCAACTCATATGAAAACGGGGTTTGTACTTGTAACACAACACAACTTTGCTGAGCAATCCTCCTACACAGCAGCATCTTGGTTTAGGCAAGTTAGCAATTATAATAGTTACATGACAATGAATAGATGACAGTAATATGGCACTAAAGGATTAATTTACAGTTAAATAACTATGCATAAATAAACGGTTAAGGGGGAACCGCACTTTTTTTGGAATTTTGCCTATCGTTCACAATCATTATGAAAGACATGACGACGGACTGATTTTTTTTTAATGCATCCTAACTCTTAAATAAACGTAAATAAAAGTCTGCTTGCAATGGAAGCACCACTTTTCCGCCCATTAAATGTGATAGATAACCATTCAAAAAGCACCAACAATAATCCATTTACATTTCGTGACTTGAATATTAACCAAGTATTAGTTATATTATTTTTATAAACGCTAACACAGACAAACTATTTAGATCACTGGGTCTGCCAATGTTTACATCATGGAGTGGTCTGCTGCTCCCTCAATACCCTGCTCCCTGTAATTTATTGAAATCATGCCACTTACCTGAAAAATAGTTTGCTGAGAATATAATCCGACAAGTAGGGACACTTTGACAGCCGTTTTGGACCTGCAACTGGCGAGAAAACGTGTGTTCCGCCCACCCCCCACCCCGTTTCTTCACGAGGATTATTAGACTTAGACTTAGACTTAGACAAACTGAGTAATTTTTTAATATAAATGGGAATACATAAACATCTTAGCAGTTGGCATCCTAATGACAGCAGATCTTGCACAGTAAGTGATGTTTATTATGTTTGTTGGCTCTCATAAAGTCTGCAGTGAGCAGAAATCAGTGAAGCAAACATTGTGATGCGTTTTTTTAATTAATGTGCCACGTATGCTTCAAATTATCAAAATATGTAAATATTAAATGTTATTATAAATGTGCCCGTTACTACATTATATATACTGTATACTTACATCATGTACCGTATTTTCCGCACTATAAGGCGCACCGGATTATTAGCCGCACCTTCTATGAATTACATATTTCATAATTTTGTCCACCAATAAGCCGCCCCGGACTATAAGCCGCGCCTACGCTGCGCTAAAGTGAATGTCAAAAAAACGCTGCGCTAAAGTGAATGTCAAAAAAACAGTCAGATAGTTCAGTCAAACTTTAATAATATATTGAAAACCAGCGTTCTAACAACTCTGTCCCAAAATGTACAAATGTGCAATCACAAACATAGTAAAATTCAAAATGGTGTAGAGCAATAGCAACATACCGGTAATGTTGCTCGAACGTTAATGTCACAACACACAACACACAAAATAAACATAGCGCTCACTTTCTGAAGTTATTCTTCATTCGTACCGGTAAATCCTTCGAATTCTTCGTCTTCGGTGTCCGAATTGAAAAGTTGCGCTAGCGTGGCTTCCAAAATGGCGGGCTCCGTCTCTTCGAAATCATCGGATTCAGTGTCGCTGTTGTTGTGCAGCAGTTCTGTGAATCCTGCCTTCCGGAAAGCTCGGACCACAGTTGTGACAGAAATATCTGCCCAGGCATTTACAATCCACTGGCAGATGTTGGCGTATGTTGTCCGGCGTTGTCTGCCCGTCTTAGTGAAGGTGTGTTCGCCTTCGGTCATCCATTTTTCCCACGCAGTTCGCAGTCGTGATTTGAATGCCCTGTTGACACCAATATCCAGCGGTTGGAGTTCTTTGGTTAATCCACCCGGAATGACGGCGAGTGTTGTATTTGTGTGCTTCACTTGTTTTTTGACACCATCTGTGATGTGGGCGCGCATAGAGTCATATATCAACATGGACGGAGCAGCGTGAAAAAAGCCACCCGGCCGCTTCGCGTAAACTTCCCTTAACCACTCGCTCATCTTTTCTTCATCCATCCATCCCTTCGAGTTAGCTTTTATGATGACGCCGGCTGGAAAGGTCTCTTTTGGCAAGGTCTTCCTTTTGAATATGACCATGGGAGGAAGTTTCTGGCCATTAGCATGGCAAGCTAGAACCACAGTGAAGGACGACTTTTCATTCCCAGTGGTGCGAATATTCACCGTACGTGCTCCCGTTGTATCAACAGTGCGGTTCACAGGAATATCAAAAGTCAGTGGAACCTCGTCCATGTTGATAATGTTCTCTGGCCGGATCTTTTTTTCCGCTATCTTCTTTTTACAATATGCACGGAAAGTAGCCAGCTTTTCTTTAAAGTCGTTAGGCAGTTGCTGTGAAACAGTGGTCCGTGTGCGGATGGAGAGATTGCGTCTTTTCATAAACCGAAAACACCAAGAAGCACCACCTTTAAAATCATCCAGGTGAAGTTCGCTTGCTAGCGTTGTTGCCTTCATTCGAATAGTGATGGTGCTGACACTTCTGCTTGCTGCTCTCTGCTCAACAACCCACTGTTCGAGTTCGTCCTCCAACTGTTGCCATCGTGCTTTGTTCCCTCGGAAGCTCTGTTTTGTCTTCTTTACCTGGCGCAGGTCATCTTCTTGCTTCCTCCACCTACGCACCATTGATTCATTTATGTTATATTCTCTTGCTGCTGCTCTATTTCCGTGTTCTTCGGCATGACTTATTGCCTTAAGTTTAAATTCTGCGTTATAAGCGTGTCGTTTAGTAGGAGCCATTTTGTAGTCTGGTCTTTACAGATGTAGACAAACAAAGGAAATGAAACGAAATATCCGCGCGCTTCTTTTTCTTCCGGGGGCGGGCGGTAGGTAGCGCTTCCTGTTCTATGGGGGCGGGTGCTTACCTTGGCGGTTGCTTGCGTAGAAGAAGAAGCACTTCCTGTTCTACCGGGAAAAAAGATGGCGGCTGTTTACCGAAGTTGCGAGATCGAAACTTTATGAAAATTAATCGTAATAAAGCGCACCGGGTTATAAGGCGCACTGTCATCTTTTGAGAAAAATTGTGGTTTTTAGGTGCGCCTTATAGTGCGGAAAATACGGTATATAAAACCCTAATGGAGGTGTTTAGATGTTTTTTAGGGGCTCTATAGGCAGAATTGAACGGCTCCCATAGGCTCCATTGTAAGCAGACTTTTGATCAAATGTAATATTTAGAATGCTTTAAAAAAAAATCCATCTGTTGTCATGTCTGTCTTAATGATTGTGAACGATAGGCAAAGTGCTAAAAAAAGTGCAGTTCCCCTTTAAGTGGCAGGGAATACATAAACAGTTAGGTTGCAGTGAATGAATAAACAGTTAAATAACAGTGGATAAATAAGCAATTGAATTGCAGTAGACATGTAGATAGTTAAATTGCAGTGAATGAGTTAAGACTGAATAAGTTAACAGGTAAAAGGCAGTTGATAAATAAAGGTGGATTGAGTAAGTTAACAGAGCGGTGAATTAATTTGTTTTTGCACATAGTACCGGACAGCAGTGGGTCATTATTGCACATGTGCTTTTTTCACAAGTCCATTTGTCTGTGTGCAGATGGTTCTGAGTCTGCCTGAGGCATACTTGCCAACCTTGAGACCTCCAATTTCGGGAGGTGTGGGGGGTGGGGGCGTGGTTGGGGGCGTGGTTAAGGGGAGATGTATATTTACAGCTAGAATTCACCAAGTCAAGTATTTTATATATATATATATATATATATATATATATATATATATATATATGTATATATATATATATATATATATATATATGTATATATGTATATATATATATATATATATGTATATATATATGTATATATGTATGTATATATATATATGTATATATGTATATATATATGTGTATATATGTATATATATATATATATATATATATATATATATGTGTGTAGATATATATATATGTGTATATATATATATATATAAGAAATACTTGACTTTCAGTGAATTCTAGCTATATATATATATATATATATGTATATATATATATATATATATATATATATATTTAAATAAGAGAAATACTTGAATTTCAGTGTTCATTTGTTTACACATATACACACACATAACACTCATCTACTTATTGTTGAGTTAAGGGTTGAATTGTCCATCTTTGTTCTATTCTCTGTCACTATTTTTCTAACCATGCTGAACACCCTCTCTGATGATGCATTCTGCTTCGTCTCCTTGTTGTGTGCGCAGTTGTGCACTGCACTCTCTAAAAGCTGTAGATGTTATTGTCACATATGCATGTACAGTAGATGGCAGTATTGTCCTGTTTAAGAGTGTCACAACATTGCTGTTTACAGCAGACGAACTGCTTTACGGTAGACGAAAACGTGACTGCTGTTGTTGTGTGTTGTTGCCGCGCTGGGAGGACGTTAATGAAACTGCCTAACGATAAACCCACATAAGAAACCAAGAACTCGCCCTCGATCATTCTACAGTTATAACGTGATTGGGCAGGCACGCTGTTTATATTGTGGGAAAGCGGACGTGAAAACAGGCTGTTGACATGTCACTCAGGTCCGCCTGAATTTCGGGAGATTTTCGGGAGAAAATTTGTCTCGGGAGAAAATTTGTCCCGGGAGGTTTTCGGGAGAGGCGCTGAATTTCGGGAATCTCCCGGAAAATCCGGGAGGGTTGGCAAGTATGGGCTGAGGGGAGGGTGGTGAAGATGGAGTGTCCTGGGTGAGAGGTGTCCCTTTTACTGTTTAAGGCGAGTGTGTGTCTCTGAGGGATGGTAGGGGGGAGCCAACGATCTACTGAGCCTTAGGGATGATGTTCGAAACCGGTTCTCCCGATTGTTCGATAAGAAAAGAACCGATTCCATGGATTCAAATCCCTTTTTGAGAACCGGTTCCCGTTATCGAAGCCACTATACCGTATTTTTGCGACCATAGGGGGCACCGTATTAAAAGGCGCCGTGTCAGTTACGGGTGCTATTTCTGTATTTAACGCATAAATAAGGCGCAGCGTATTTTTGGGCAAAGGCATGGTTAAACATACGCTAGTTTAAAACATACGCCAGCTTAAAACATACGCTAGCTTAAAACATACGCCAGCATGCATGGACGCTCTTTTAAAAAGGCAGCAGGAGCAAAGCTGAGTTCGGTTGTACTTTATTGAAGTATTTATCAATGTACTCACATTATTTTTTATCAATCCTCATCCACAAATCCATCAAAGTCCTCATCTTCTTTGTTCGAAATGAACAGCTGGGCAAGTTCTCCATCAAACACACCAGATTCCCTCTCCTCATTTTCAAAGTCAGTCTCGTTGCCCATTAGCATAGAAAGCTACCGTGCTGGTTCCCTCTTCTCCAGTGTGCTTCACCGGGATGTCGAAAGTGAGCGGCACCTCGTCCATGTTGGTGACGTGTTTGTCGGCAATTTTTTTATTTAAAACGCACATAGATTTTTTTTTTTTAGATTTAGATTTAGATTTATTGGTCCCCTTGGGGAAATTCATTTTCACTGCCGTATATTTGAACAATAGACATTACACATCACAAAAACAAAAAATAAAAATAACAAAAAGACATCCTACATGACCAACACACATTTACAGGCTTGTCAGAGAGGTTGGCCGGGCCTGCTGTTAAGGGCAGCTATAGCTGCAGGGATAAGGCTTTTCCTGAGGCGGGCCCCCTGAAATTTGATGGTTCTGTACCTGCGCCCTGATGGTAGTGGGTTGATGTATTGGTGTAGTGGGTGAGTGATATCCTGGACTATTGTTTTTGCCAGTCGAGTGATGGACCTGTGGTTTAAGACTGAAATGTTGGGTGTGGGTCGGCCGATGATTTTAGCTGCTATGTTTGTAATGCGTGTGAGTTTGGTTGGTTACAGAAAGCATGGTGAAAAAAAGCACTATATGCTCACTGGGGGCGTGCCTTTAGCGTCCTCTCTCACCTGAAACCTTCACCCTATAATGGCCGCATGCTGTCCTCAGTCACATCCTCTTTTCCTCCATATAAACAGCGTACTGGCCCAGTCATATAACATCTATGGCTTTTGGAACTCAGTGCACACAAAACAACCTATCTGGATTCGATAAGAGATTCGATAAGGAATCGGTTCGATAAGAGGATTCGATACTGGGCTCGAACTCGATAATTAACGAACATCATCCCTACTGAGCCGTTATCATGATCCGCTGAAGGTCCTTCTTTTCTGCTGTGGTGCAGTTGGCGTACCAGACCGTACAGTTGTACGTCAGGATGTTCTCAATTGTGCAGCAGTGAAAGTTTGAGGAAGTTTGTTGCATCTCAAGGTCCTCAGGAAAAAGATGTGTTGCTGTGCTTTCCTGATTATGTGTGAGGTGTTCAGAATCCAACTCAGGTCCTCTGAAATGTGCATTCCCAGGAACTTAAATCTGGAGACGCGCTGCACCTCTTTCTTTATGTGCAGACTGTCTTGGGGTGATTTTAGTTTTTTACTGTAGTCTTAGGCACCGATCCCGTGGGTGCTTCGGGGCCCGAGCACCCACGGACAATGCCGAGCACCTAAGTGGGATTGATGACAAATTCTTTCTCACCACCGAGCAAAAACCGCGCATGCTCAGGCCCCTTCTACACTAAGGTTATCCAGGACAAATCCCACCTAGCCTTATCCTTGTCCACACACAATGGTTGTTTAAGACCCCCTCCCCCCCCTCTCCGTCAGCCGGTGCAACGTGACATAATATGCATGCGGGGAAATGTGCACGTCATAGTCACCTCCAGTGTTGCTTTGTGTGCAAGTTCTTAAATGTAACTTATCTGAACAATATCCAGTGTCCTGGAATTTCTATTAACTGTAATCCAGTGTGCTGTGGGGCCCTATTGTAGTGAATCACACCTGAGCCATCATAAATTAATCAAATCTTTATTGGACACGTGAAAGTACACAATGTGACAAAGAACATTTTACATCAATCAATCTCGGGATCTAGATATCTCGTCAGGACACTCCTCACTATTTTGCCTTCACCTTCATTGTCCATTTGTTTTTGGTGACTTTATATACTCTGGACCTAGACGTTGCGTCTGCGACATACATGGCGGACAATAACTGATACAGTCTGCTTTGCCAGTCCAAAACTATTCGCCATTTTCCATAGTCTTCCCTCGACGGCCAGGTAATACAAAGCACACGCTACCTTTTTTATCACATCCAGGGGAGCCTGCATTCTCGTTGACTCTCCTTCGACAAATGGAGAAAGTTTTTTGGTAAGTAGAATCACAGCGGACCTCGACATTCGAAAGTTCTCTTGCCGTCTGAGAACTGTTGTATCCGAAATAGCTGCAATCGCTTTCTCTTAAGGTATTCATGTGTGATTTCCACAAGCGTCTGTACAGACGGAAGGAAAAACACGGGCATGTCTCGATGACTCGCCTTCATATTTCCAGTGGTTACCTCCGAGTCACGAAACCGTTTTATTATGAAGCTGGCTGTAGCGCATTCTTTCTGACGTCACTTCCTGTGTGGGGCGCAGTCTTTCTGGATCACTTCCTCTCTGAACTCAGTTTGTAAACGATCAATGAGTCCATACAAAGCTAAGAGCCGGAGTTTCAAGAAATAGACGGCCCACTTACCCGTGTAAGAAATTGTCCGACGAGGGGGACCTTAAACGATAGTTTAGTGTTGCTGAAACGGGGCTTAGGCTAAATAAGTATTCGTTTAAGGAGTTAGTGTAGACATAGCCTCAGAAAAGTAGTGTCAGATTTACCGCCCGTCCAAGCACCCACTGGCAGAAATGTAGATCGGCGCCTATGACTGTCTAGTCTATTATATTTTCTTGGTTTTCTTAGTGTTCAGATGCAGGTTGTTGTTACACCATTCAGAGAATGTTTGGACTTCTTCTCTGTAAGCCGCCTCATTGTTGTCGGAGATCAGTCCTACAATGGTGGTGTCGTCTCCAAATTTGAGGAAGGGGTTGGAGCTGTGGGTGGGTGTGCAGTCATGGATATACAGGGAGTAGAGGGCTGGGCTGAGAACGCAGCCCTGTGGTACACCGGTGTTGAGGATGATAGTGGAGGAGGTGTTGTCTCCCAGCCTGAACGCACCTCCTTCACCATCATCCTCAACACCGGTTTGATTAGGGATGCAGAGATTATACTCGTAGATTTTGAGTGCACGATTATGGTCTGAGTAACAATATCATGATTATTATGCATAGATTCATTTCACAACAAACAACTTTATAAAGAAAAACATTCCCTTTGAGATTTTGATGTTAATATTATGGATATACCAGTAGTTAAATAATAAGATTATAATAACAGTAGAAAATAATGTTTTAATTGAATTATTTATGAATAATTAAATGTATTTTTAATACAAGATTACTGTATTCTCCGGACTATGAGTCTACTTTTTTCCCAAGCTTTGAACCCTGCGGTTTACACTAAATTGTAGCTAATATGTACATTTTCCCCCCCGCTAAATTATGGAATTGATTAGGCAAAGAAATCAAACAATGTACTAAAATTATCAACTTTAAGAAACTGTTCAAACTAAAAATGTTTACAAAGTACAAGGAAGATGATTGTATGAAAGAAGAATCAATTACTTTTCTGTTTTGTTTGATCAGCTGTTTTACTGCCATGTTACTGACATCGTTTGGAAACAATTAAGGTACGTAAATAAACATCTACAAAATCTATCTGTGTAAATATCTAATTTCACAACGTAACGGTATATGGTGCGGTGCGGCTAATGTATGAAAATATATTTTTTCTTCTCAGATTTGGTAGGTGCGACTTATAGCCCGGGAAATACAGTAACTTTTACTCATGTGGGTAATATACTCAAGTGTTACTGTCATCATCCATGTCTATTTAATTATTTTAATAATCTGTTATTTGCTGTGTAAATAATAATAACTGGAATGTACATAATTAGATCTCATGGTGTGTTTCTGTTATACTAAAAGCTTCTGAGCTCCTTAATGAGACGTTAAAATATAACTCTCTACTCAACTCAAATTATTTCATGGTTTATTTCAGTATTTCATGAACCTGTGTGTCAGCACTTCATGAATGTATTTCATCCGTCAAACTCCCCCATCAAAGTCAGGGGATGGAGCTAATACAAATCTAGTCCAATGATTGCTTTGATCTGAAGCCTTGAACTTTAAGTCTTTCAAAACATGGCGGCTAAGGAGGGTATACTCGTACTTTTTGGGGCTTGACTGTTCTTCCGATGTGGTAGTTTGCAGCACAGGGGCTCCCCAAAGGATGGTGCTCTCACCTTACATGTTCACGCTCTATACCTAAGACTTCAGGCACGATCTAGCCGCTGCCATTTGCAGAAGTTCTCGGACAAATCCATGGTGATGGAATGTGTGTCTGAGGGGAGAGTGCAGGAATACCGTGAAGTCATCTCAGGCTTTGTAGAACACCAGCAAAGCAGTGACTTCCGGCAGTCTACTCCACCACTGACACCGGTTGAGATCCAGGGATCAGACATAGATATAGTGGACCTGTTTAAATACCTGTGTGTTCACCTCAACAATAAACTAGATTGAACTCACAATTTAAATGCTGTGTACAAGAAGGATCCTTCTGGGTGTGCGGGTCACTGTTGCCGCACTTCTGTGGTGTTCTATACTGTCGTTTGCTAAGGTGGGGGCAACACTTTTAGAGACAGGAACATACTCAATAAACTGATTAAGACAGCTGACTCAGTACTAGGCTGCCCACTAGACAGCATTGAGTAGGTAGCTGACAGTAATCCATAGTGTCCAATCCCTTTCACCCCATGCACGGCACTGTGGAGGCCCCGAGTAGCTCCTTCAGGATTAGACTGTTACATCCACAGTGCAAGAAGGAGAGCTACCGTAGGTCCTTTCAACCCACAGCCACATAGATTTTTACAATGCACTTATGTGATTACTGTGATCTTTTTTTCTTGGTGTGCAATACAGATGTTAGTGTTTTTTGTTTTATTTGATATTTTAATTCATACATATCAGTGGGCAATATGTAGTACTTAGAACTATTTGTTTGTTTTTCCTTACATTTTACTTCTGCTCCTGTATGTAAAAACCTGCACTGCAACAATGTAAAAAGAGATAAATAAAAAAGTATATCCTAGCAGTTAAAGTAGAGAAAGACTGATACAATGCAAATTAAATAAATGTGTTTGAGTTGTATGAGTTATTTTTGCACTTTCAGACCAAGGTATTCCTCTTCGGGCGAAATTCCATAGACAAGTGGCAGTGCAGGGTAACCTATCAAGTGCTAGGGCATGCCCACTGACTTTGGTGGATGAGTTTGGCGGATAAAATACATTCATGAAGTGCTGCCACACGTCAAATAATTTAATAAATCATTAAATCATGAAATAATAAATTAAATTGTGAAATAATTACATTTTTAAATAATGATGTCAAACATAAAAAAAATATGAAATCATCAATTACATTATTAAATAATTCATTGAATATAGAAATAAATTATTAAATTATTAAATGATAACATTTACATTAAACACATTAAAGACACTGATAATACATGTATTTACTTAATTTAAATTATGATTAATTAATAGACTTAGACTTAGACAAACTTTAATGATCCACAAGGAAAATTGTTCCACACAGTAGCTCAGTTACAAAATATGTAAAGGACAATGCAGGTATAAAATAGATTAAAAGCAATTAATGACACATTTAAGTAATTACTTAAATATTTAATTATTAAATGGTGTCCCATTTGAGCCTCCATATTACTGTACAATAAATAAATCCAAACTTGACCTTAAAACCGAAATTCGTACCTAACTCTGGTCATGGCATATTGTTACACCCTGAGTAGTTAAGAATGTTTTGAACTGCAAAAAATATTGTTTTTGTTTTATTCCAGTCCACATGTTTGCCCCAGAAGGAGTCAAAGTCTCAGAGGTTGGTGCCAGAAATGTCAGTCTAAAGTGGGAGTGGTCAGTACAAACATACAACCATCTCAATCTAACGTGCCAACTACACATCAGCCATGGATACGCACAAAATAGCACGGTAAGTTCACTAAACTATGAAAATTAAGTATGAGCACAGCTGTCCCTCGCCACTTCTCGGTTCACTTAGTACGGTCTCAGTGCATTGCGGATTTTAAAGCACCATTGAGTACATTAGACTTAAGTACTTATTTAAATGTCATGTTAGAGTACATTAGTTTTAGAGTGTATTCAATGTTTAAGGAGCATTTTTCATTTTCATAAGTGTGCGTGAAAGCTGTGTGGAAGGCTTATAAAGACTTTAAACCAGGGGTGTCAAACTCATTTTAGATCGGGGGCCACATGGAGAAAAATCTACTCCCAAGTCGGCCAGGCTGGTAAAATCATGGCTAGATAACTTAAAAATAAAAACAACTTCAGTTTGTTTTTTCTTTACAGTTTTTTCCATTTGCTTACACACTATTTTACTAACTGTGTCTTTTTTCAAAAGGATTTACACTCTTTTCCCAAACACAACAGTCAATGTTCTTAATTCCTAGATTATTTGCAAAATGACACACTTCGGTCAAAACATATGCCCATTCATCAAAATAAAGCAAACATTTGTAAAAATGCAGTGTTATTGTCATCTCACTCACACAGACTTCAAATGATAAGACACCATTGGAGTGAGTTACCCAGAACAGTGATAAATACAAAACACATTTGTAAAAATAAATAGACCCAAACAAGTTTTGCATTGAATTTTGAACAAGCAAGGCTTATATAACTTTATAGTGACATGCAAAATCGAGTTTCAAATAATAATAATAATAATAATAATTAAAAAATATCAATGGCATATCAAATAAAATTTAAATAAAAATTGAATGCCTCTTTTCTATTGGCAGCCTTTTGAGGTAAATATCAAAATAAACTTTTTCCACAGGCTAATAATAAATTTGTAAATAAAATAACAATAATGAATGAATCAAACATTAAAGTCTTGATGTAGCAAGAGAAAGTGCATGAATAAAATGTTAGTTATTGCTCAGTTTGCTACCCTGATTTGCTTTAACACTGAATATGGAACAAGCAACGCTTATATAACTTAATAATGCAAATCAACTTTCAAAAAACAAACGAAAAAACATCAATGGTATATTCAATAAAATGTAAATAAAAAATGTAATTCCTCTTTTCTGTTTGCAGCCTTCTGAGGTAAATATCAAAAAATTAACTTGGTGGGTGGGGGCGGGGTTGGGGGGGTGGGGTTTGGTGGTAGCGCGGGGGGTATATTGTATCGTCCCGGAAGAGTTAGTGCTGCAAGGGGTTCTGGGTATTTGTTCTGTTGTGTTTATGTTGTGTTATGGTGCGGATGTTCTCCCGAAATGTGTTTGTCATTCTTGTTTGGTGTGGGTTCACAGTGTGGCGCATATTTGTAACAGTGTTAAACTTGTTTATACAGCCACCCTCAGTGTGACCTGAATGGCTGTTGTATGACTTGCATTCACTTATGTTTGTGTAAAAGCCGCATATATTATGTGACTGGGCCGGCACGCTGTTTATAGAGGTTGTAGAGGACGTTGAAGGCAGTGCCTTTAAGGCACGCCCCCATCATGTTGTCCGGATGGAAATCGGGATCAATTTGGGAGAATGGTTGCCCCGGGAGATTTTTCGGAAGGGGCACTGAAATTCGAGAGTCTCTCGGGAGGGTTGGCAAGTATGAGTATTAGCGGTGAATGCGGTGTTACAGCGGCACCGCCGCTGTATAATACTGGCGGGCCAGCTCTAATGTTAATTTGATATTGCCTCAAGGGCCAAATTAAATTACACGGCGGGCCAAATTTGGCCCGCGGGCCAGAGTTTGACACCCATGGCATAGAGTATAGGCTACATGTGCAGACTTAGGCAACAGCAACTCTATGAAAGAACATTTTCAAAAACCTCAGTTACTGATTCTAATCATCACCTGCCCGTCCAGCTAATTGTATTCTACCTGTATTTGTCGTTATTTATACTTTCTGAATACATTATATGATGATGTTCATCAGTCAACTCATTGGTGTTCATTTTCAATCTATCAAGATTAAAAAAAATATCAAAATCAAACTACAGGATGTTATTTAAGTAGTTTGCTCATTTGCCTCGACTGGTGCACTAACATCATGTGGTTTATATATATTTTTTTACATACGTGGTAGGGCTGCGAATCTTTGGGTGTCCCACGATTCGATTGAATATCGATTCTTGGGGTCACGATTCGATTATAAATCGATTTTTTCGATTCAACGCAATTCTCGATTCAAAAACAATATTTTTTCCGGTTCAAAACAATTCTCTATTCATTCAATACATAGGATTTCAGCAGGATCTACCCCAGTCTGCTGACATGCAAGCAGAGAAGTAGATTTTTATAAAAAGCTTTTATAATTGTAAACTGCAATGTTTTATCAACTGATTTCAATAATGTACATTTGTTTTAACTATTAAATGAACCAAAAATATGACTTATTTTATCGTTGTGAAAATATTGGACACAGTGTGTTGTCAAGCTTATGAGCTATTCTTTTATTTTATTTTTATTTTTTTATAAATGTCTAATGATAATGTCAATGAGGGATTTTTAATCACTGCTATGTTGAAATTGTTGTTGATAATATTAAGTTTTGTTTCACTACTTTTGGATTGTTTTGTGTCGTGTTTGTGTCTCCTCTCAATTGCTCTGTTTATTGCAGTTCTGAGTGTTGCTGGGTCGGGTTTGGTTTTGGAATTGGATTGCATTGTTATGGTATTGCTGTGTATTGTTTTGTTGGATTGATTACTAAAAAAAAAAAAAAGACAATCGATACTGAATCGTACAACGTGAGAATGGCGATTTGAATTTGAATCGATTTTTTCCCACACCCCTAATATAAGGCATAATTTACAAAGATACAAATAATTGCTATTGCGACATCTACTGGACACATTTAGAACAGCAGTTTCATACAAAAATTTTCTGCTCATATTTATACTTAGCAAACTCATCCCGCGGGCCGGAAAAAACCTGTTAGCGGGCCTGAACCGGCCCGCACGTTTGACACCCCTGCTTTAAACGCATGCCTCTACTCTTTAGAAACCCACCTGCAATAATGACTGTGTTTTGTGTATTTTATGTAAGTGTGACATCATTATTCTTGCAAATCGGACTATGTCGTAGTACTCTGAGTCACCATGAGTAGGGGAGCGTTTGTGAGCTACGTAGCCGGTGCTTGTTGCTACCGTCTCTATTCCGAAAAAAAACCCCGAAACAGTTTCTTTTTACTTTATTGCAATACACAGGACTTGCAGTAATGTGTCAGCTCGTCAGCAAAAATTCATGCAAGAATGGTTTTTTTAATGCTTTGCTGATAGAATGTAACAAAGTGTTCAGAAGCTAGCACTTAGCCCTTCCATCATTCCTCTACCCCTTAGACTTACTGAGCAAATATCTACAAAACATCTACACAAACCTATCAAAGTCTTTGCATTCGTACAAACATTATCCATGCACACTCAAATTATTTTTATTAGGGATGTCCGATAATGGCTTTTTGCCGATATCCAATATTCCGATATTGTCCAACTCTTTAATTACCGGTACCGATATAAACCGATACCGATATAAACCGATATATACAGTCGTGGAATTAACACATTATTATGCCTAATTTGGACAACCAGGTATGGTGAAGATAAGATACTTTTTTTTAAAATACTAAAATAAGAAAAATAAATTAAAAACATTTTCTTGAATAAAAAAGAAAGTAAAACAATATAAAAACAGTTACATAGAAACTAGTAATTAATGAAAATTAGTCAAATTAACTGTTAAAGGTTAGTACTATTAGTGGACCAGCAGCACGCACAATCATGTGTGCTTACGGACTGTATCCCTTGCAGACTGTATTGATATATATTGATATATAATGTAGGAACCAGAATATTAATAACAGAAAGAAACAACCATTTTGTGTGAATGAGTGTGAATGAGTGTGAATGGGGGAGGGAGTTTTTTTGGGTTGGTGCACTAATTGTAAGTGTATCTTGTGTTTTTTATGTTGATTTAATAAAAAATAAAAAATAAACAAAAAAAAACAAAAAAACGATACCGATAATAAAAAAAAAAACGATACCGATAATTTCCGATATTACATTTTAACGCATCTCTAATTTTTATTTTGCATGTCTTTTTCTAGCAAAGCCAGCATTTAAGATGTGTATCAAAGTCATACGTCATGTTTTTCCAGAGTGAAAGCGTTGGGGTCGGCCTTACTTCTGCAATCTTGAAGGACTTGATTCCCAATTGGACATACACATTGATGATACGATGCAGTACTACTCAACATTTCTGGAAGTGGAGCAAGTGGAGCCTCGAACTCACGTTTCAAACGCTGGGCGATGGTCGGTATTGTAAATTAGTCGTCGATTGAAGAATCATAACTGTACACTTCTAAAATGTCATGTCCTCATACATCATCCCCCAGTTCCAGATGCTCTTGATGTGTGGACGCAAGTAAAGGACAAGTCTGTAATTACTTGGAAAGTAAGAGTCATTGTCTACTACAGTAGTACCTCTGTTTTTGTCAGCAATCCATTCCAAAAGGTCTGAACCTTTTGGAATGGTACAAAAGTACAAAAGCTGAAGCAATTTTTGCCAGAATAAATATTTCGAAACTGATTAAACTGTGCGAGACACCCAAAAATTTGAGCATAAAACACATTTTATAGAGAATAATTAGTTTTACATAAATAAAAACGAAATGAAATACATGTAAAAGACGAATGAAATGTGTCAATAAAGATTTAACTAGAGATTTATTTATCGGCCGATAATATCGTCCGATAATATCGGCAGGCCGATATTATCGGCCGATATTATCGGCCGATAAATGCGTTAAAATGTCCATCCATCCATCCATTTTCTACCGCTTATTCCCTTTGGGGTCGTGGGGGGCGCTGGAACCTATCTCAGCTACAATCGGGCGGAAGGTGGGGTACGCCCTGGACAAGTCGCCACCTCATCGCAGGGCCGCATTAAAATGTAATACCGGAAATAATCGGTATCGTTTTTTTTATTATCGGTATCGTTTTTTTTTTTTAATTATTATTTTTTTTTTAATTAAATCAACATAAAAAACACAAGATACACTTACAATTAGTGCACCAACCCAAAAAACCTTCCTCCCCCATTTACACTCATTCACACTCATTCACCCAAAAGGGTTGTTTCTTTCTGTTATTAATATTCTGGTTCCTACATTGTATATCAATATATAACAATACAGTCTGCAAGGGATACAGTCCGTAAGCACACATGATTGTGCGTGCTGCTGGTCCACTAATACTACTAACCTTTAACAGTTAATTTTAATAATTTTCATTAATTACTAGTTTCAATGTAACTGTTTTATATTGTTTTACTTTCTTTTTTATTCAAGAAAATGTTTTTAATTTATTTATCTTATTTTATTTTATTAATTTTTTTTTAAAGTACCTTATCTTCACCATACCTGGTTGTCCAAATTAGGCATAATAATGTGTTAATTCCCCAACTGTATATATCGGTATCGGTAATTAAAGAGTTGGACAATATCGGAATATCGGATATTGGCAAAAAGCCATTATTGGACATCCCTGCATTTAACATAACGTTCATCTTTATTAACGACTTGTTGGCAAAGACAGCGATGAGTTGAAAGGGAGGAAGGGAGATCCACACAAACCAGTGTCCATTTTGTTGACTAAAAAGTTGTGTCTCAGCAATAACCTATTTTTCCCCATACTAAATTAGGATGATACCTAATCAAAACAAATGCACATTGACTAAAACAGGGGTGTCAAACGTACGTAAGTATAAAAATTAGCTGACATTTTTGAATGAAAGAAATTGCTCTTCTAAATGTGTCCACTGGATGTCACAATAGCAATTCTTTGTATCCCCTGCCACATGACTTCAGAGGGGGCGGAGCTATGTTGCCCTGTTAAGATAGAGGACTGGGGACACATTATCTGGGCGCACATACATATGCTGAAATAACATGTATCCCCTTCTAACTTCATGTGTGATTTATGAAATGAGTCCAAATTCACAGGTTTTGTTGTAGATTATGCTACATATGTACAGAATAAACCACATGATGTTAGTACATTAGTTGAGGAAAAAAATAGTAAATTACAATAATAAAATGCTGTAATTTGATTTTGATATTACTATTTATTACATCTTCTGATAGAATAACATTTTACACCAATGAGAGAGAGCATTTTAAAACTCTGCCAGACTCACACCTATTTGACTGATGAACATTATCACATCATTTATTCAGAAATTATAAATCACGACAAATGACGATAGACTACTTTGAACAGCAACATGTAAGTGTAAAAAAACAACAACATTATGTTTGTTTTCAGATTGTGCTTGTTCTATTTTTAAACAAAGAAAACAATCTGAAGTTGCCTTTATTTTTAAGTTGTCATGACATGATTTCACCAGTCCGGCCCACTTGGGAGTAGATTTTCCTCTATGTTACCCCTGAGCTAAAATGAGTTTGACACCGCTGGACTAAAACAATTACGAAATTAATGAAGTTGAAATCATACTAGATCCACTCGACGTCCATTGCACCGGTCGCCCAGGGGCTGGGGGTCCCCACATCTGCGGTCCCCTCCAAGGTTTCTCATTGTATCCCATTGACTTTGAGTTTTTTCTTGCCCTGATGTGGGATCTGAGCCGAGGAAGTCGTTGTGGCTTGTGCAGCCCTTTGAGACACTCGTGATTTAGGGCTATATAAATAACATTTGATTGATTGATTGAGGGCAGCACGGTGGAACAAGGGTTAGTGCATGTGCCTCACAATACGAAGGTCCTGAGTAGTCCTGAGTTCAATCCCAGGATTGGGATCTTTCTGTGTGGAGTTTGCATGTTCTCCCCGTGACTGCGTGGGTTCCCTCCGGGTACTCCGGCTTCCTCCCACCTCCAAAAACATGCACCTTTGGGATAGGTTGATTGGCAACACTAAATTGGCCCTAGTACAGTGGTTCTTAACCTTGTTGAAGGTACCGAACCACACCAATTTCCTATGCCCATTCACCGAACCCTTCTTTAGTGAAAAACAAAATGTTTTTTTTTTTTTCAAATTCATGACAAAGTTATATGTTTTTGATAACACTTTAGTATGGGGAACATATTCTAAGTAACAAATACTTAATTTAGAGTTATTTGGTGAGGGTTAGGGTTAGGGTTTGAGGGTTAGGGCCAGGGTTAGAGGGTTCGGGTTATAATAAGGCCATGCCGAATAAGGCATTAATAAGTACTTAATATTGACTAGTTAAGCGCCAATATGTTACTAATTTGCATGTTAATAAGCAACTAATTAATGGTGAATTACACTCATTCACACAAAAGGGTTGTTTCTTTCTGTTATTAATATTCTGGTTCCTACATTATATATCAATATATATCAATACAGTCTGCAAGGGATACAGTCCGTAAGCACGCTAGATTGTGCGTGCTGCTGGTCCACTAATAGTACTAACCTTTAACAGTTAATTTGACTCATTTTCATTAATTACTAGTTTCAATGTAACTGTTTTTATATTGTTTTAATTTCTTTTTTATTCAAGAAAATGTTTTTAATTTATTTATCGTATTTTATTTTATTAATTGTTTTTAAAAGTACCTTATCTTCACCATACCTGGTTGTCCAAATTAGGTATAATAATGTGTTAATTCCCCGACTGCATATATCGGTTGATATCGGTATCGGTAATTAAAGAGTTGGACAATATCGGAATATCGGATATCGGCAAAAAGCCATTATCGGACATCCCTAATAACTACTCATTTTAATCTTTAGATTGTTTCCTTCCATGTGATCATGTGTCCAGGAAATTATTTCCAGTTTGAAAACATTAACAAAAACAACAAAAGAAATCGTAAAAAAAAAAAAAAAATCGACATATTACCTTTTGTATTAACACCACCAATTTATGCGTCAATCTGCCCTCATATGTGTTACGTACAGACTGTGACAATGTTGACACACCAACAGTTGTATTATCCTCTCTCATAACATATTAATGCACTTGTTAATTTCCTGTTAATAACGGCTTACCTTCAACTGTAACGTGGTTACATTTACACTTCCTAAACTTTATTAAGCACTTATTCCCTGGTGTTTTAAGATATCTTAGCGGTTAGTTTAGCTCTCAGCTCTCTGTGTGTGTAATGTTTAGCCTCATCCTCCAGTGGTGATGTTATTTAAGATACTATTAAATGCAGTGTATTTGTCATTTGGTGAATATGATTCACTTACGGGAGGGGCTCAATACTATGTATGAAGACACTGCTAGTCGCTTGTCAACAAGGGACTAAAAATAAATACAGTGTCAGCCAGTGGGAATCGACGTTTGTGATTGGCATTAAAAGGCATTAATTCCACATTTTCCATATAGCATTTAAGTTCAACTTCAGCTCTTCAGCATTGACATGCACAAATGTACGTAATCCTTTATTCACTGTCTTTCTTATTATTATCATTACAAGAAAATACAGTTTTCCTTTACAACCAATTTGGAATGACATGTTACTAATGTTCTATAATTTTGCAGCATATACCAATATTTACTCTTTGCAGGTACCACTGGCGCACCAAAGCCACGGAGACATAATAGATTATGCAATAACATGGGCGCCCACCAAGACCCCTGACAGACGAGAGAAATCCAGTGTGACGCACCCGAAGAACAGTTTTGCTCTCCGTCTGAACTCCACAGACGAGTATGCAGTCAGTGTCACAGCCAGGAATTCCAATGGAAGCTCTTCTCCTTCATCCGTAACAATCCCCATCCTCAATCCAGGTATGATGAGCAGCTGGAAAGTCAAATATATTATCTGGTCAGTCACAAATATTGACTATTTAAAATAAACGTAAATAAAATTCCACTTACAGCAGAGCTAATGGGAGCCCCACTATTCCGCCCACAAAATCCAATCGATAACCATTCAAAAAGCGCCAAAAATACTCACTTTACATTTCGTGACTATTAACCAAATATTAGTGATGTTGTTATTTTAAGTGCTAACACATACAAAGTATTTATAGCAGTGACTTAATCACTTCCGTTTATCCCTATGTTTACATCATCGAGTGGTCTGCTGTTTCCTAATTTCCCTCATACTTGCCAACCCTCCCGGATTTTCTGGGAGACTCCCGAAATTCAGCGCCTCTCCCGAAAACCTCCCCAGACAAATTTTCTCCCGAAAATCTCCCGAAATTCAGGCGGAGCTGGAGGCCACGCCTCCTCCAGCTCCATGCGGACCTGAGTGACGTGTCGACAGCGGCCAGCCTGTTCTCACGTCCGCTTTCCCACAATATAAACAGCGTGCCTGCCCAATCACGTTATAACTGTAGAATGATCGAGGGCGAGTTCTTGGTTTCTTATGTGGGTTTATTGTTAGGCAGTTTCATTAACGTCCTCCCAGCGCGGTAACAACACACAACAACAGCAGTCACGTTTTTGTCTACAGTAAAGCAGTTCGTCTGCCGTAAACAGCAATGTTGTGACACTCTTAAACAGGACAATACTGCCATCTACTGTACATGCATATGTGACAATAACATCTAGGGCTTTTAGAGAGTGCAGTGCACAACTGCTATACTAAATATATATATATATATATATATATATATATATATATATATATATATATAAAATAAAATAAATATATATATATATATAGCTAGAATTCACTGAAAGTCAAGTATTTTATATATATATATATATATATATATATATATATATATATATATATATATATATATATGAAATACTTGAGTATATATATATATATATATATATATATATATATATATATATATATATATATATATATGTATGTGTGGGGAAAAAAATCACAAGACTATTTCATCTCTACAGGCCTGTTTCATGAGGGGGGGTACCCTCAATCATCAGGAGATTTTAATGGGAGCATTCACATACCATGGTTTATATAGGGCACAGAGTGGGTGGGTACAGGCTGGCCTAGGGGCGTGGTGATTGGCTCATATGTTACCTAGGAGGTGTTTCCATCTATGGCAGCATGCTGTGACAATTTCGCTGCGCTTGTTGAGGGATGACAGGTCTGGACGGTAAATAATAAACAGTTTCTCTTTCAAGCATAGGTTGCATCTTTTATTACCACTATTGTAAGGTGTGCTGGATGCAAGAATTTGCCATGTTATTGAATATTCAACATTATTGTCTTTGAGGTCCCAAATGTGTTTGCTGAGTTCTGTGGTATTTCGCAAGTTTTTGTTCCTGAAAGAAGCCTTGTGATTGTTCCATCTGGTTTTGAATTCTCCCTCGGTTAATCCTACATATGTGTCGGATGTGTTAATGTCCTTGCGTATTACCTTAGATTGGTAGACAACTGATGTTTGTAAGCACCCCCCGTTGAGGGGGCAATCAGGTTTCTTTCGACAGTTACAGTCTTTGTTGGTTTTGGAGTCGCTCTGTCTGGGGGCCGACGGCTCATTTGCAATTGTTTTGTTGTGGTTTGAGATGATTTGTCGTATATTGTTCATGCAGCTGTAGCTCAATTTAATGTTGTTCTTGTTGAATACTTTTCTTAGGGTGTTGTCTTTGGGAAAGTGTTTGTCAATCAGATTGAGGAATTTGTGTCCAATGTTAGTTGAGACGTTTTTGCTGTATGGGGGGTTGTACCAGATGATGTCGTTTCGTTTTCTGTTCTTTTTTGGCTGGTTTTCTGGCGTGGGTTCATAGGTGAGGGTGAAATTGTATCCGCTTTCATCAAGGGCTTTTTGGTATGGGGGGGTTGCTTGGTCAAATTCAGCTTTGCTAGATGACAGCATCGATAGCCTTTTATTGATTCCGATAGGTATTCTTTTCGTGGTGGTGGGTGGGTGGTTGCTGTCATGGTGCACGTATTGGAGTGTTGTGTTGGGTTTCGTGAATGGTTGGTAGCTGTTATTTCTCAGGTTGAAAGTGACATCAAGGAAGTTGACGGTTTGCTTGTTGGCTTATTGTCGCAGCATGCCGCCATAGACGGAAACACCTCCTAGGTAACACATGAGCCAATCACCACGCCCCTAGGCCAGCCTGTACCCACCCACTCTGTGCCCTATATAAACCATGGTATGTGAATGCTCCCATTAAAATCTCCTGATGATTGAGGGTACCCCCCCTCATGAAACAGGCCTGTAGAGATGAAATAGTCTTGTGATTTTTTTTCCCACACATACATATATTGCGCTCTACTCCAGTATCGAGCACTATTTTTTGGATAACCTTATTAAGACATATACTCCGCTCCAAATTGACATTTGTTGAGCACTGTACGACGATCAGAAATGGAAAAATTCAACATCGACAACTCCACGAAGAACATTCCCATACCCGTGCAGAATGACTACAAGCTAAGGCTCATAGAAAAGACGGAACACTTCCTAAGAAGGATGCGGTGGAAAGCACATTTTTTCCTCCACCCTGAAACAAAAGGAACGCAAAAGAAAACTTACGGATTCAAATCTACCAAGAACCCACCCACAGTTGAGGAACTAAAGGATTTTGAGAACGACATGCTCAAAATGATACAATCAGTCAAATTCAAGCCAATCCGCAACCCACTCCTCACCAAGCTGAAAAATGACAAGGAGCGCATCAAGAAAGTAAACAACCTCATCATAGCTGCCGATAAAACCACAAACTTCTACAGAATGGACATACCAGAACACCACACCTTACTGGACAGAAGCATCACCAAATCATACAAAAAAGCGCAACCCAACACCTTACAGAACATCCACCTGGAAAATAAAAGGATCGCGGCTGAACTGGACATTGAGGACAGGGTGGACGCCACAGCCAACAAGGAAGCCTTCATCACATTGAAGGACCACAAACCCAACTTCGCAAATAACCCAACATGCCAACTAATAAACCCAACTAAATCTGAAATAGGAAAAATCAGCAAAATAATCCTGGACAGAGTCAACACAAAAATCAAGGACAAAACACCACTCAACCAATGGAGAAATACAGCAGCAGTAATCAAATGGTTCAACAACATCCAAGACAAACAACAGCACAACTTTATCTCCTTTGATATCGAGGAATTTTACCCTTCCATCACGCAAGACCTACTGACTCAAGCACTAGACTTCGCCTCAGACTACGACTCAATCACAGGCAACGAAAGAAACATCATCATCCACGCAAAAAACTCCATTCTCATCCACAACAGTACACCATGGCAAAAAAAGAACAATGCAACATTTGACGTCACTATGGGAAGTTTTGACGGAGCAGAAAAGTGTGAACTCGTTGGGAGTTTCCTCCTCTCCCAGCTCGCTAGCCTCAATCTGAACCTCGATATTTACCGTGATGACGGACTGGCAGTGTGTCGCGCCTCGCCAAGGAGCAGCGAGAATACCAAGAAGCGCATATGCCAAATTTTCAAAGAGAACGGCCTACGGATCACGATTGAAGCCAACAAGCAAACCGTCAACTTCCTTGATGTCACTTTCAACCTGAGAAATAACAGCTACCAACCATTCACGAAACCCAACACAACACTCCAATACGTGCACCATGACAGCAACCACCCACCCACCACCACGAAAAGAATACCTACCGGAATCAATAAAAGGCTATCGATGCTGTCATCTAGCAAAGCTGAATTTGACCAAGCAACCCCCCCGTACCAAAAAGCCCTTGATGAAAGCGGATACAATTTCACCCTCACCTATGAACCCACGCCAGAAAACCAGCCAAAAAAGAACAGAAAACGAAACGTCATCATCTGGTACAACCCCCCATACAGCAAAAACGTCTCAACTAACATTGGACACAAATTCCTCAATCTGATTGACAAACACTTTCCCAAAGACAACACCCTAAGAAAAGTATTCAACAAGAACAACATTAAATTGAGCTACAGCTGCATGAACAATATACGACAAATCATCTCAAACCACAACAAAACAATTGCAAATGAGCCGTCGGCCCCCAGACAGAGCGACTCCAAAACCAACAAAGACTGTAACTGTCGAAAGAAACCTGATTGCCCCCTCAACGGGGGGTGCTTACAAACATCAGTTGTCTACCAATCTAAGGTAATACGCAAGGACATTAACACATCCGACACATATGTAGGATTAACCGAGGGAGAATTCAAAACCAGATGGAACAATCACAAGGCTTCTTTCAGGAACAAAAACTTGCGAAATACCACAGAACTCAGCAAACACATTTGGGACCTCAAAGACAATAATGTTGAATATTCAATAACATGGCAAATTCTTGCATCCAGCACACCTTACAATAGTGGTAATAAAAAATGCAACCTATGCTTGAAAGAGAAACTGTTTATTATTTACCGTCCAGACCTGTCATCCCTCAACAAGCGCAGCGAAATTGTCACAGCATGCCGCCATAGACGGAAACACCTCCTAGGTAACACATGAGCCAATCACCACGCCCCTAGGCCAGCCTGTACCCACCCACTCTGTGCCCTATATAAACCATGGTATGTGAATGCTCCCATTAAAATCTCCTGATGATTGAGGGTACCCCCCCTCATGAAACAGGCCTGTAGAGATGAAATAGTCTTGTGATTTTTTTTCCCACACATACATATATTGCGCTCTACTACGGTATCGAGCACTATTTTTTGGATAACCTTATTAAGACATATATATATATATATAAATATATATGAAATACTTGACTTGGTGAATTCTAGCTGTAAATATACTCCTCCCCTCTTAACCACGCCCCCAACCACGCCCCCGTAGACACAACATAAATCAATCAATCAATCAATCAAACCAATAAGCTATCTATCAAGAGTAAATACTTGCTTCAAGATGTCAAGAAAGAATATTTATTCACATTTAACTGAATTTAAACCTATTCGAAAGTATCAATCTAAAGTAAACATTGTTATTATCTTGTTTATTTAACATGAACACATCAGTGATGTTCAACATTTCAGTTCATTTTCAACTCTTCAGCATTCACACACATTTTCCTCACAACTGACCTTCTGCAGGTGTCTTTATTTATAACGCTATGGTTATCAATTGTCGATACTCTTGTACTGCAAGTAGTTAGGTTGGGAAAGTGGCCATAATGTTGCTGTCACCTTGTAACGTTAAATCTTCCCTTCCAGGCGGCGGTGTAATTAAATCTTCCAGGATACTCGGCAGTAATGGCGGGTTCAACCTATCCTGGTCTCCCAGTCCCTCAGCCAGCTGCGGTTTTATCGTTGACTGGCGTCCGTTTGTAGGGACATCTGGGGTGGACTGGCTCAGAGTCCCTCCCACTGAAACTAATGTCAATATACATTCAAGTGAGTTTATATTCATAATTTACCTTAAAACTGTTCATCTTACGTTTCTTTTTTATTCAATACAACTTGACATATGTGACTGAAGAGTTATCTTTTAATTTTGACATAGTGAATTTGCACATTGGGCCTAAAACTAAAAACTGTGTTATCTTTGACTGTATAATCTACAGCATGTATTGAACTCTTCTTTCAACTTACAAAAACAATGTTAAACATATGCAGTGTTACCTTGTTTATGTATGGTTCGTGTTTTGACAAAAAATGCGCCTAAATATTGCCCTGGTTTTCATTTAACTTCTCGTATGGCCAAACATTGCGCGTAACAAACTAGTCCGTATGCCAGTGTAACAGAGGTCATCTTGTTTATAAACCTCACTCCCTAATGCCTCAAATTACCCTTTTTGTCCAGATGTAATACATTTTACTAACAAGTTCTCCTGTTGTATTTGTTGGTCCTGAAAATGAATGTGGCAATAAATTCCCATAATATCAATTAGTTTTTGAAAAATCGTAACTAACCATACTTGGATTGTCCGCTTTCCATCGCCAGACTCTATATGCCCCCAACCCCTTTATGAACAGTGTGGAAAAAGGCATGTAAAATTACTATTTTGATTGCTTAATTCTATGTTTTTGTCCTCTTCTTTCATGACTACTTAATAACTGATATGGTTAACATTATAAGCAAAAAATAAATATACAAACGTAAAAAGATCGCCATTTTCAGACTTTCCTAATCTTCCTTCTCCACTTCCTTAGACACCATTACCTGTGTTTGCTC
This sequence comes from Nerophis lumbriciformis, assembly GCF_033978685.3. Lineage (NCBI taxonomy): Eukaryota > Metazoa > Chordata > Actinopteri > Syngnathiformes > Syngnathidae > Nerophis > Nerophis lumbriciformis. The sequence continues at coordinate 23,661,819 of NC_084567.2, read as the reverse complement.
AAGCTCTTTCAGAATCTTGAGGAAAACATCAGTAGAAAAGGATGCAATACTTTATTTTTCTCTCATTTTTGAGCGCTGGGTCTGCACCTCTCTCTCCGATTTTCCTGCAGGTTTTGCAGGTCTTTATTTCCTCAAAAGTGGTCCTGATTTTCGGGATCACATTTGGCTGGAGTCTTTAAAATTGTTTCCATCCAAAATCCGAACAAAATCCTTCGTCTTTGAAGTCAGACAGATTAAAATGATCGCTGCAAGTTACACTCTTGCTTGGTCTGTATTTTGTGTGAGTCAATTTTACTGGAAAGGTCCATACTTTCCTTATATTCTGATCAATTGGAAATTTATGCAGGCTGACACCTTCTTTAGTTGTATTCCTACCACCCGTAACAATGCATCTGGCAGACATATTTGATCATTTCTTTAAATGCTGTGTGAACATATTGTGATTCGGGATGAAGATGCTACCAAAACAGATATTACGCAATATGAAATTGCCTCCAGTCTTCTGTAATTGATGTCAGTAGGTTGATGCAGGCCCGCCCATCTTTTTTAGGTCCAGAACTATGAAAAAGTGCCAATGATGTCAGCATTAGATGGGCACTTTAAGAGTTTGCGCTGGAAATAGAGTTGACCGCAGACTTTTAACTTGCAGTCTATAGGGCTGTCACATCATTTAAAGACAGTGGCGGGCTGTGGCGTTTCTCACCTATGTCCTACTTAGTCCGACTTCACCTCTCAAAATACCGTGATTTATGTCACCACATGGACATGGCTGGAGATACTATACAGAAACCCACTTGCACACTACTGCGCATTGAATCCCCTCAACAGTGTCGACAACTGTCTATTTTTCGGCGCACTTAGCATTCAATAAACCCGCTTCAGCAATTAAAACATATCTTACGTGGTACTGTCAAAATTAAAATAATTGTATAAAACAAATTAAACATGAAAAAATTAAGAAATAAAATATTTAGGACGGTATAGCTCGGTTGGTAGAGCGGCCGTGCCAGCAACTTGAGGGTTCCAGGTTTGATCCCCGCTTCCGCCATCCTAGTCACTGCCGTTGTGTCCTTGGGCAAGACGTTTACCCACCTTCTCCCAGTGCCACCCACACTGGTTTAAATGTAACTTAGATATTGGGTTTCACTATGTAAAGCGCTTTGAGTCACTACAGAAAAGCGCTATATAAATATAATTCACTTCACTTCACTTCCACTCACAATTTGTAGCACCCATCTGACGCCGTATAAGCCAGTGGTACCCCTCGTAGTCGTTTGATTCATGTGAAAGTGGCGGGCAAACCATTTCACCGCCGACGTTGTGCCAAAATGTGATTGCCGGCCAAAAATTGATTTCCTTCGCGGGAGCACGCACCGCTCGCTAAACCTGCATTGCTTGGCTTCGTCAGTCCACAGCAGATTATTACGTGTAAGACAAACACTTTATCTTTGTGGTTATTGTACCTGTGAGTTTTCTGTGGCTTTCTATGGCTCGTATGGCTCCGGTGCCACATCCTGTTTTCCCAACTTGTGATTGGATACTTGGGACTCCCAAGTGAGTATCCAATCACAGCCTCGTTAACATCAGACTACCTAGATAGCTTACTGTCAACAACTTGTGATCTGATTGGCTATCGCAACTGTCTATCAACTGTATGTGTTCTCACATTCAGCCGCTAACTGCTCCCGGTGAGTATCCAATCACAGGATGTGTACGGTAAATGTCACGTTCAACGTGAGGCCAGCTAGAAGGCCTTACTGACAACAATTCATGATCTGTTTGGCTATCGCAATTATCTATCAACTGTATGTACCCGTTCACTTACAGTGGACGGACACCTGCATTGTTGATTCTGAAGGCCCCTGGGAGATTTCGTACAGCACAGCAACACAAGCTAGCTGAATTCTGTGTGGATACAAACTCTAACCTAAAAACAACAGCACTGGAAGGAGCATAATATGACATGAAGAGAATTTGAATACTTTTAGATATTTAGGGAAAGCACATAAAAAATGTATTTTATCTTTAATTATGATCATAATGTCTGAGTATGTTATGTCTTGCTGGCCCTGACGGCACACCTTTGTTTAAAGACCTTTATGCCACTGTTTTTCAACCTTTTCTGAGCAAAGGCACAATTTTTTCATTGAAAAAATCTCGAGGCACATCACCAGCAGAAAACATTAAAAAATTAAACTTAGCAGCCGATATTGACAGTAAAAAGTTGTTTACGCAATTGTTGGATATGAATTCAAACCATAACCAACCATGCATCACTATAGCTCTTGTCTCAAAGTAGGTGTACTGTCACAACCTGTCACATCACGCCGTGACTTATTTGAAGTTTTTTAGTGTTTCCTTGTGTGTAGTGTTTTAGTTCTTGCCTTGCGCTCCCATTTTGTTGTTGATTGTCATGTCATGTACGGATGTATTTAGTGGATGCCATCTGCTGCTCCACACGCTGCAAGTCTTTGCTGTCGTCCAGCAATCTGTTTTTGTTTACTTTGCCGACAGTTCAGTTTTAGCTTCGTTTTGCGTAGCCATCCCTAAGCTTCAATGCCTTTTCTTAGCAGCACTTGCCTTTTGTTTATTTTTGGTTTAAGCATTCGATACCTTTTTACCTGCACACTGCTTCCCGCTGTCGTCTGCATATTGTGATCACAACAAACCATGTTCCCGATATCCACAAAGCAATTAGCTGATATAGAAGAGTATTACATTGTTACTCTGCCAATTTCTAGACAGCACAGACACTCAACAACGGCACATTATTTACGGATTATAATTACTGGTTTGCAAAAAATATTTTTAACCCAAATAGGTGAAACTACATAATCTCCCACAGCACACCAGACTGTATCTCGCGGCACAGTGGTAGAAAAACACTGCTCTATGCAGTGGAGGTCTGCACTTTGAATGAGAGTTGAAAGGTTGTCTACGTGATGTGACTTTATGCTACGCCATTTTAAACCTGGAGCGTGAATTCAACACGACATTGATGACACCCCTTGTCTTTGCCTCGTCTTCTCCAGAAAGCTTGGGCGAAGGCGTGAGATACTTGCTGTCAGTACATGCCTGCACACAAGGAGCTCCAGTGCTTCTGGAGAGAAGAGAAGGATACATCAAAGAGAAAAGTAGGCTACCGGTACATTTGTTGTCGGTGCATGTGTGGTAAAATACTGATTGACGCTTCCCTGCGTTATGTTTTCAAGTCATACCAGATGGTCTTTTCAAGCCGTTTACATGGACACAAAGGAATATGGATGTGGAGGTAACCTGGAACCGTGTATCTCTACAAGAGCAGCCTGCTTTCATACAAGGCTATGTTCTATATTGGGTGGACAACAACAACATTGTCATGAATATCAGTACAGGTAACGTGAAACTCATTTGTTTTTTGTGATGGACGCATTTTAATGATATTACTAGGGATCTGCTGTTCAGTTGTTGTGGTTGACTAAGGGAGATGACAACACAGACACCAGGGGGCGATGTAGCTCTAACATTTATTATATATATAGATCATATATATATATATATATATATATATATATATATATATATATATATATGTATATATATATATATATATATATATATATATATATATATATAATAATCAAACAATACTAAATATACTAACTAAGGAAATGGAGTGTGACAAAATCCATTGAGTGTGTATAGTGTAAGACTATGTGTGTAGATTAGCTGTTGAGTGTTACCGTAAATGTTGAACGAGAGACGAGGAAGTCCAGGGGAGAGAGAAGTCTACAGGTCCAAGTCCAAAGCGGGGTAAGTCAAGGATCGAGGGAGGCAGTCAGTCCAGAGGGAGATCCAGGGAAAAGTGAGACGCACAGCTCACTTTCAAGGCGACGGAGGATCACGCGGGGACGAAGGCAGATTGCTGAGGACGACAAGGAAGAACAATGAAACACGGAGGGGGAAACGTAGAGAGAGATAGAGCATTAAGCTGGGTATCGGCTTACGGTAAAGAAGACTATATTCCCGCCCGGGATTGCAGGTTGTGCAGGCTTAAGAAGACCAGGAAGATCATCACCGACAGGTGCGCTGATTTCAGATTGATTGCAGCCGGTGGAGTGACGCGTGCAGGAGTTGAGCGGCCGTGAGCGTGTCCCGAAGTGCGCTCTGCTGCGCTCATTGAGGAATGCGCATTGGCATGTGCCCGGGCCGTGACATCAGTATTTTTGTGAAAAAGTTTTTGATCGCCAATGCCGATTAATTCCTTTTACTGTCGATCACAAACACCGATCCTCGGTGTTGATATTGTATTTATTTTTAATTCGGACAGTGCGGCGCAGTTGGGAGAGTGGCCATTCCTGCTTCGATCCCCAGCTTCTACCAACCTAGTCACGTCCGTTGTGTCCTTGAGCAAGACACTTCACCCTTTCTCCTGATGGGTCGTAGTTAGGGCCTTGCATGGCAGCTCACGCCATCAGTGTGTGAATGTGTGTGTGAATGGGTGAATGTGGAAATAGTGTCAAAGTGCTTTGAGTACCTTGAAGGTAGATGAGCGCTATACAATTATAACGCATTTACCATTTATTTAATTCCCGTTTGACAAGCGCCTAGCAACTAAGTTTTGTGCTATGGAAATGTGGATTGGTCAGGCTGACTGTTTTAACGGATCAACCAGCTCCAGGCGCACGACACTCTCACCCTCCCCTCAATCGCCATCGCTCGCCCGCAACAGGGCACCAACAAGTCATATAGAGTTTTGGTTGCTCACAGAGCTGATGCAACATGCACCAAGCCAAGACAAAGAGCCACAAAAGCTAGGGGGCCAAAGGTGTAGCGTCACAACTTTGTTCAATGCCCACTACTTCTCCGCACACTAGTGTCAATCAGCTTCATTTTGGCCAATCAAATTTGTCTCTGAGCAGCACGTAAACACAACTAAACTGTCCAATGAAAACCTATATTTATATTACGTGTAGACGAAGCATGAACAGCAATGTATAACAATATATAACATAGGGTTGTACGGTATATCGGTATTAGTATAGTATATAGTGTCATGATCCGTGGTCCGGATCATGTTTAGTTTAGTTATGTTGTTAGTTTTGGACTCCCTCAGTTCCTGGTTGTGCACTTCCTTGTTTGAGTTTGTTACCATGGTTACGTATTATTTTCACCTGCCTCTGTTATTCGGGAAGCACACCTGTGCCTAATCAAGAGACACTATTTAAGCCTGCTTTTCTGTTCACTCGTCCTGGCTTCCATGTTTGCTGTATGCAACAGTCACGTTTGTTTATTCCTGGTCTTGATTCCTGATTCCGGTGCTAAGTAAGTTTTTGTTTTAGCTTCTCGTGCGAACGGCACGCTTTCCTTTTGTTTTGTTTTTGTCTGTTTGTATCCATTTACTATTTAAGTTAAATAAACCAAATCCTACCTGCACGCTTCCGTCCGGAGTGTCCGTGTTGCATCGGAAGAACGATCCCGCATAAATATGCGACCCCCACGTGACATATAGTATATATAGTATATTTATAGTATATAGTATAATACTAATGGATCATATTCGGTACGATACCGCCTCTAAAAAATGCTGGTCCCCCACCCCCCGGCCCTGGGTGAACGGACGCATTTTGGCTTAAAAACTAGCGATAAAGGTGAAGCTATAACACTGCAACGCCCTCATGAAGAGGTGCTTTAAGACATAGCTAGCTAAGTCCATCCGCAGTCTGCAGTGTTGTAGCTACTTCTAAATCAGTAATCTTCGCCTCCATGACGACAAATAAAGTAAGTTTCTTACAAGTATCATCCCTGCAGGACGAGGAATAGCTATTCATGCTTCACAACTCACCGTAGCTCACCGGAGTCACAATGTAAGCAAACGCCATTGGTGGATCTACACCTAACATCCACTGTAATAATAGCAAGTTATGTATTATGTTTATAAACTCAGGAAATACGTCCCTTGACACATGAGGACTTTGTATATGGCCGATGTATGATTCTGTAATGACTTGGTATCAGATTGATACCCAAATTTGTGGTGTCATCCAAAACTAATGTAAAGCATCCAAACAACAGAAGAATAAGTGATTATAACATTTTAACAGAAGTGTAGATAGAACATGTTAAAAGAGAAAGTAAGCAGATATTAACAGTAAATGAACAAGTAGATGAATCATTCATTTTCTACCACTTGGCCTTAATAATTTTGACAAAATAATAGAATGGAAAATGACACAATATGTTACTGCAAATGTCAGCAGCTAAATTAGGAAAATGTATTTGCTTACTTACTACTAAAAGACAAATTGTCTTTTATGTTCACTATTTTATTTAAGGACAAACTTGCAATAAGAATCATATGTTTAATGTACCGTAAGATTTTTTGTTAAAATAAAGCCAAGATTGCTATTTTTTGTGGTTTCTTTATTTAAAAAAGTATCGAAAAGTACCGAAAAGTATCAAAATACATTTTGGTACAGGTACCGGTACCAAAATATTGGTATTGGGACAACACTAATACAACAATTCTTTATTGCAATTGTCATTTACTTTCCATTCCTGTCTAAAGTATTTTGGGTAATGTAGTGTAGCTTTCAAAGACCCAAACTCTTGTATGAACATGCATTTTTTTAATTTATCTTGGCTATTTGGGCTCTTTGGAATCCAATGAGTATAAAAAACAAAAAAAGTTTAAACTTGCTATCTGAACTGTTGGATGTGTTTTTAGCCATCTTAAAATCTAACTTATTAACTTTATTCTTCTTCTGCCTCTCTTGGCAGTGTAATGTTTTCGTAAGTGGAAATGAGGGTCTTGTTGAAAAAAATGTTGTATTGTGGTCAACACAACCAAAAATGTGATGTCCACATATGTGGACGCCAGCAGGATAAAAACAATTAGCAACACACACGTATCCTCACTTACTAGTTTACATGTGTCTATTTTAACTTTATATAAAAAGGGTAGGGCAATGAAGATCATCTTCTCATTATCAATATTGAGCCAGTAAAGATGCAGCATTTACATAACCGAGATGTTAAAGTGTGATGATAATCTCTCATCGTCTATCATTTACTGGCAAAAATCACCGCTATGGCTCGCGCTCAACAGTTCACAAATGCTCTTAACTTGGGGTTAAATGTTTAGGGACATAAAATAATGTTTAGGACAGACAAACACTTTTCAAGTGTAAAACATACTGAGAGAATGTCAGCAACTTGTAGACGACAGAGCAAATAAAGAAGACTTTGATGTTATTTCTATCTTAGACAAACTTTACTTTACTTTAATTTACACAAGGGAAATTGTTCCACACAGTAGCTCAGTTACAAAGGATGGAAAGGATAAGGTTGGAAAGGATAATGCACACAAGGGCACAAAAAGGGGGCCAAAACAAAAGGTATAAAGTAGACTATAAATGTACCATAGTATCAATATAAAATATAACATATGTAATATTTCAATATTATATATACAGTATGTAATATATATACTGATATATTACCGGTATATATATAATATATTTTTTATATAATATATTTTTTTTGTAATTTGTAATTAAAAAAAATAATGATTCTGTAATTATAGTGAACTATTATTATTATTGGTTATAAGGAATTAAAACAGTACAATAACTGTGCAGTATAAAATGAGTAAAACATAAACACAGTTTTTGTTGTCGAATTTAAATCCTCTGCTTTTCTTTAAGACAGGGAAAACTTAAAACGTTGATCAGAAATTCCTAAACTCACAGTTTATATATATATATATATATATATATATATATATATATATATATATATATATATATATATATATCTCTTTTGCCGCAACTTTTAGTGGAGCGTTTTTTTAATATGGGTTATCAGAACAATTTTCATGTTATCAGATTTATCTGCGTGACGTCATAATTCCTTTTATCGGGCTGATAATTATCGTGTATTCCTACAATCAGATCAATGTGCAGTACAATTTCTCGTTATAAAAAAATCTACAGTTCTTTTGTATCCTGTATTTACTGTATGCATTTTATTTCCACGGTGGCACAGGGGTTAGTGCATGTGCCTCACAATACGAAGGTCCTGAGTAGTCCTGAGTTCAATCCCGGGCTCGGGATCTTTCTGTGTGGAGTTTACATGTTCTCCCTGTGACTGCGTGGGTTCCCTCCGGGTACTCCGGCTTCCTCCCACCACCAAAAAAAACATGCACCTGGGGATAGGTTGATTGGCAACACTAAATTGGCCCTAGTGTGTGAATGTGAGTGTGAATGTTGTCTGTCTATCTGTGTTGGCCCTGTGATGAGGTGGCGATTTGTCCAGGGTGTACCCCGCCTTCTGTCCGAATGCAGCTGAGATAGGCTCCAGCAACCCCCGCGACCCCGAAAGGGACAAGCGTTAGAAAATAGATGGATGGATTTTATTTCCTAAGGATGCAATTGGCACATATACTTACTATTTTTTAATAATAATGTGTAGTGTACAGTATGTTTTTTCGCAACTGTGGTCGTAGGGCTCCATCTCGTGGTACGCTAAATAATCACTTGATGAAAGAACAGTGTTTTACTTTTGTATATTCAAACACAGTGTTACTGTTCAAACTGAGTGCATATGTTACAGCGGCCATAAATATACTTGTTCAATAAAACCTATGCCTTGTTTTTAATGAACACTTAGGCCTACTTTGCTACTGCTTTTTAATGTTGGTAATTTTGGTGGTACTTGGTGAAAACAAGTTTAAGAAGCACTGTTTTTTCACATCAAACTGTCTCTTTGTTTCAGACAATCCTCAGGCCACCAGCCTGACGGCAAGAAACCTTCAAATAAGTTCGTACTCATTCACGCTGAAGGCAAGAACAGCTGTGGGAGAATGCGGGGCGACACATGTCACCGCCATCTTGAATTCACCGAGTAAGTTGCTTGGGGTAGAAATGTAGCTTCATGTAATTTCATTGAATGTAACTTGATCTAAAAGCAAATCACACACTCTTTGTCTTCCACCAGCTGATAACCTGATCAGCGCAATCTGTATCACCCTTGTTACTCTTTTGGTTTTCTTACTTCTCTTTGTGGTCTTTTGCTGCAGACACTGGGAATGGTGAGCAACACAACACATGCATCGTTCACATTTTGATGTGCCCCTTCTAACTGTTCTGTGCAATGTCACACTTTGTAGTATCAAACTGGAGCTCTACCCGCCAATCCCGAAGCCAGTGTTTAAGGAAAAGTGGATAGCATCACTGGTAAGCATTGTTTTCATTACTCCATTACACTCATGAATAGCAGTATAACTTGAAAGAGCAATTAGAAAAGAGAGACATTAGGTCAAAATAAACCCTCCACACCCGTGTACTGGGGGCAGTGAGGTTGCATATGTGTTGCTATTGTAATGGACCCGAGTGGTGGAATATTAAAATCTAATAAAAATGTTGCTTAAAACAAATATAAATATTAAGAACCCAATGTAGTGAGAGCAGCTGTTCATAATAAGGGAAGATGATTATGCTTGTTCACACTTTATTACAATACACATTAAACCGTCCAGTTGTCAATACTAAAAATACCAATTGGTAACCAATATTATGGTGAGGGTACAGCCGCGACAGGCGTAGTGGGTCAGCGTCCTGGCTCCACCCACTTCCACGGCGTCCTCCTGCACACAGAATTAAAACGGAGGCAGGCCACGGGGATAAAATCTTCTAAAACTACGGAGACGCTCTCCGGGCTGACGCCACACTTACACGCAAGGCAGGGTTTCCCCTGCCCCTGCTGTAGTTCCGCGTCAAAGTATTGGGTACGCCCACTCTCCTTGCCAGTCGCCGGTCACTCGCGGGGACCTACGTGGCCGTACACGTCCCGTCTCGCTCCGCCTCTTGGTCGCTCCCGGGGGTCGCCGCAGGTCTCTTGGTCCCAATCGCCCCCTGTCCACAGAACCACACAACCAGCGTACAATGCACGAGCCCGCAAGCCAACAGCCCAAGGCAGTTGGTTGCCCCCACAGATCCACAACACACGTCACTTACTTCGGAGGCAGAGTTTCCTCTGCCCCTGCATGTTGTGGGCTTCTTAGGGTTCGCTCCGGTAGCCTGCGGGGTCTGCTGTGTAGTCCGGGGGTTCCTTACCAGCCTGCGTGCGTGCGTCCCCCCGGTCGCTCTTGGCAAAGCCTGTCGATTCTTCCCCAATCGCTCTGCTGTCGCTTCCCTCCTCGTCGATCCTGCCTGTTCTCTTTTAAATGGGTGCAGTCCTAATGCTCCACAGGTGCGTCTAACTTCAGGTGTCGTTTGATTGGGCACTTCGGTTGTTAGGGGCAACAAGCTAAAAAGGGGCAACGTCTTAAAATACCAGCAAAGTCCACAAGGAGTAAAAACTGCAATTAAAAAAACAATCAAATTCTAAAATGTAAAAGCATGCAATTAAAAATACAATCAAATTCTAAAATGTAAAAACATGCAATTAAAAATACAATCAAATTCTAAAATGTAAAAACATGCAATTAAAAATACAATCAAATTCTAAAATGTAAAAACATGCAATTAAAATCCACTGCAATAAAACACTATAAGACATGCATGGCAATGAAACAAAAAAATAAAATCACCTACTTGTGTCTCATCACACTATGGTAACTGCTACACAAAGTGTGTATCGGTAAACGTATACTAAACCGTGCAACAGGAAGGACGTCAGCTAAAAGCTCATCAAGCAATGAAATAGACAAATGTTGAAATACTGTAAACAGTCCAGAATTTCATGAATAATTTCTACAACAAAAGATGTATGGAACAAATGTGCATGTCAGCTTCACAGCCAGAAGGTTGTGGGTTTCAATCTCAGATCGCACTCTCTGTGTACCTTTGCATGTCCTTCGAAGGCTTGTGTTTTGTCCAGCTGAATTAATTCATTGCTTCCTAATTATTTCCTGTTATGCCCCCCCTTTATTGCAATTGTTTTTTTAGTCTGTAACAAAAAAGATTTCAAGTAGAGATGTCTGACCGATATTATCGTCCGATAAATACGTTAAAATGTAATATTGGAAATTATCGGTATCGTTTTTTTTTTATTATCGGTATCGTTTTTTTTTTTTTTTTTTTATTTATTGTTTTTTTTTATTAAATCAACATAAAAAACACAAGATACACTTACAATTAGTGCACCAACCCAAAAAACCTCCCTCCCCCATTTAAACTCATTCACACAAAAGGGTTGTTTCATTCTGTTATATTAATATTCTGGTTCCTACATTATATATCAATATATAACAATACAGTCTGCAAGGGATACAGTCCGTAAGCACACATGATTGTGCGTGCTGCTGGTCCACTAATAGTACTAACCCTTTAACAGTTAATTTGACTAATTTTCATTAATTACTAGTTTCTATGTAACTGTTTTTATATTGTTTTACTTTCTTTTTTATTCAAGAAAATGTTTTTAATTTATTTATCTTATTTTATTTTATTATTATTTTAAAAAAGTACCTTATCTTCACCATACCTGGTTGTCCAAATTAGGCATAATGTGTTAATTCCACAACTGTATATATCGGTTGATATCGGTAACGGTTGATATAGGTATCGGTAATTAAAGAGTTGGACAATATCGGAATATCGGATATCGTCAAAAAGCCATTATCGGACATCCCTAATTTCAAGTGTATCAGTTTGCCTGAAAAACCCCCCAAAAAATCCTCATTTAAACTATAAACGATTTTTGACCGACTTAAGCCACTTAATATTGAAAATAAATAAATAAATAAACCTAATAAATAATATTGAAGTCAAATTGATCAGCAACATTACCTCAGGAGCACAATATATAAAACCCCTACAAAACAAAAATAAGTAGAACAATTCATGCTGCTTTTTCTGTAATAGAAATCAAAATGTGGGAGTCAAGATTAATGGCTACACTTGAGTATGTTTTGCAGTGCACACATGATACTGATAAAGCATGTTCCCTGGGGTCACACGTGGCCCCCTGGTATTGCACTGCTGCTGCCCACTAGCTGCAGGCTTGTGTATTGTTCTAAGATGAATACCAGAGTGTAAACATAAATAATACTTAACGTATTTTTCGGACTATAAGTCGCAGTTTTTTTCATAGTTTGGCCGGACTTATACTCAGGAGGGACTTATACTCCGAAAAATACGGTAAATCTTTTAACCAAGCTTTATTTTAAGAATACATAAACAACCGAAACAAAATAAACTTTCCTTGGCAGCTATCAATTAGCGGCGCTAGCTGCTAGCTAGTGATCAGCTGCAGTAGCTGCGCGCTAGCTGCAGTAAATGAGCAGTATCACCTTGTCGTAAATGTATCAAAGTGTGGTAATCACGATGTTATGGTTAACTAAAAGGGGCTGTTTGCAACCTTTATGCGGATGCCTAGGGGGCGCTAACTTTACAATGTGTTTTAGGCATTATATCCCCCCTCTTACGGCTTTCATCACTTAATAATGTAATTACACCCGGGCGTAACATGCACTTGCGCATGAGCTTTGTGTTGTTTGCTAATGATAGCTATTTGGCGAGCTAACATTGGCTATTATTGCTGCTTTTGTGTATGTGCACGCGCTCCCTTTGTGTAGGCGTGGACAAGAGATAAAGCTACACAAATTCCTCTGACCGACAAGCAAAATGTATCCAACATAAATGAGTAACAGTAATAATTATAGACATTTAACAATTTTTTGGTTGAACTACACATCCCCATTTTTATGACTTGATGGGGTTCCTGGGGCCCCATTTTGAAAATTCCTAACACCAACACTGCATATCTGCATATCACCAAAAATGATTCCCGGGCGCGGCCACTGCTGCTGCTCGCTGCTCCCCTCACCTCCCAGGGGGTGATCAAGGGTGATGGGTCAAATGCAGAGAATAATTTCGCCACACCTTGTGTGTGTGTGACTATCATTGGTACTTTAACTTTAACTTTAATATTGCCAAGTATTAGCGACGTTGTTATTATAGGAGCTAACGTAGAGGAACTATTTATAGCAACAAGGCTTCTTGATCACGGACTAGGCACTGCAGATATTGAGCAACTGCTGCTGCACCGCCTCTAATAACATCTACGAAAGCTATTCTTGCGCCTGACTTATCTGAATAAAAACAACTCATGGAATAATATGTACTCCTTCTGCAACCTACAAATACAGTGAATGAAAAGGAAACACATAAAACATTTAAATTAACACTACACAATATGTAGCCGGGCTGGTGATTTTAGGTTGTCCTGAAGAATTTGGAGGTAATCCTCCTTCTTCATTGTCCCATTTACTCTCCTTAGGCCTCACCTTTTCTCCTCCAAACATATTGCTGGGTATTTTGGCCAAACAGCTCAATTTTTGTTTCATCTGAAATCACATGGACAAAGATAAGATAAGATACGTTATGTGGTCAGATGAAACAAAAATTGAGCTGTTTGGCCACAATACCCAGCAATATGTTTGGAGGAGAAAAGGTGAGGCCGTTAATCCCAGGATGGTGGTAGTAATATGCTCTGGGTCTGTTTTGCTGCCAATAGAACTGGTGCTTTACAGAGAGTAAATGGGACAATGAAAAAGGAGAATTACCTCCAAATTCTTCAGGACAACCTAAAATCATCAGCCGGAGATTGGGTCTTGGGCGCAGTTGGGTGTTCTAACAGGACTCCAAACACACGTCAAAAGTGGTAAAGGAATGGCTAAATCAGGCTAGAATTAAGGTCTTAGGATGGCCTTCCCAAAGTCCTGACTTAAACGTGTAGATAATGCTGAAGAAACAAGTCCATGTCAGAAAAGTAACAAATTTAGCTGAACTGCACCAATTTTGTCAAGAGCAGTGGTCAAAAATTCAACCAGAAGCTTGTGGGTGGCTACCAAAAGAGCCTTATTGCAGTGAAACTTGCCAAGGGACATGTAACCAAATATTAACATTGCTGTATGTATACTTTTGACCCAGCAGATTTGGTCACATTTTCTGTAGACCCATAATAAATTCATAAAAGAACCAAACTTCATGAATGTTTTTTGTGACCAACAAGTATGTGCTCCAATCACTCTATCACAAAAAAATAAGAGTTGTAGAAATGATTGGCAACTCAAGACAGCCATGACATTATGTTCTTTACATGTGTATGTAATCTTTTGACCACGACTGTAGCTAGATCTGTTTAGCACACAGCTTTTAAAACTTGCAGCTCATCTTCCGTGTATCCACGCCCAAAAAGATAAGGTTCTGGATTATAATTTGTCCCAAAGTAGTCGACGTTGGCTCTCATGAAATCTGCCACGATTAGTAGTTGTTGTTGTTGTTGTCGAAGGAAATGTTACATTCTTTGTTCTTGCCTCACTGCTTTTTTGTCTTCCTGCGCCTGTGTTCTCATTTGTCTTTTTTCTCTCCTCGGTAGCCATCGCTTAGACTGGAGGCAGAGTTAATGGACTCACCTGAGGCTGAATGCTTGCCACCCTTTATCAGCTGCAGGTGTACTGCTGAGAGACGCCAGTTCTTTCCTCCAGACTGTTCCCGCACGAGACTATCTTGAACTGCTCTGCTAAACCTGCTAGCAAAACCTTTTTGTGCCATCCTCTTACCATCATCCTTTTGGTAAATTGTCACAGCCTGGCGTCTCTCAGCGTTAGTTTAGCCCTGCCTCCTAGCTTGGCCACATGCCTTGGTTCTTTATTTTTCCAGGGGGCACTTTTCCGTGTCCCATCATTTTTTGTTATTCTTACAAGCCCTGGCTTAATACCTGTTTTGATTAAAGGACATTTTTGTTACACCTGCTTCCCACCTTTGAAGCATCTTGGGGTCCAGAATACAAAGCCGTCACAGAAAGAACTGGCCTCAAAGAATGGACCTCGCAGAGGTAGATTCCTTTAAAAAGGGCCTCTGTGCTCAGGCCTAGCACCTGGGTCGACAAGAGGACCAGTTTGCCGTACTTGGAGAGAATGTAAAAGACATGGCAGATCGTCAAGATGCCCACATGGGGGGACTTGAGACCCAATTTAATAATCTCCTGTCAGCCTGGCATAGCGGCTCCTCCCCCACTGTCTCTGCTGTCTCCAGCGCTACTCCACTTGTGGATCCAGCCAGCCAGGCATTGCCGGAGGACGTCTCCTTGAACCCCAATCCTCTCATCTCCAGACCAGAAAGATTCTCTGCAGACTCCGGGGATGTGCGCCCCTTCTTGACTCAGTGCTAGCTGCATTTTAAGCTACAAGCAGCTGCTTTTTGCACGGAGTGCTCCCGCGTTGCCTTCTTCATCTCTTACCTGTCTGGCAGAGCCGCAGCATGGGCCACGGCCAAGTGGAATCCACGGTCGGCCATCTGCTCTTCCTAGAAGGCGTTTTTAAGATCCATGGAGCAAGTGTTTCAGCGCAATTCTCCTGGACGTGAAGCATCTTATACCCTGCTCAAGCTAAGACATGGGGCGGCGCAGCGTGTCTGATTACGCTATTGAGTTCTGCACTCTTGTGGCCGATAGCGACTGGAACAACTCAGCACTGCTGGACGCTTTCTTTGCGGGTCTCGCCAACCCTATCAAGGACAAGACGATTTCTGTGGCCGTTCCTGACAACCTCGACGACCTGATTGCCATAGTGGTACTTATCGACAAGCTTCTCAAAAACCAAGACGACAGTATACAGCAGCCTGGGGGCACTATGTCAAGCAACCGGAGCTTTCCGGTGAACCAGCCTCTTCAGTCCAGGCCTCGACCCTTGGAGTATCTGTCGACACAAGGGGTGGATGAACCCATGCAGCTGGGTAGTAATCGACTCACTTAAGCCGAGAGGCCGTTTCACCCTCTCGTCCGAGTTCGCCGATGGATGCTTCAACCCAGCCACAGTGCCATACGGACAGACGAGCCGTTTACAGGTGCCAGGTATGCTGTCTAGAGATACCGATATCACTGCTTTAATAGACTTTTGATCTGACGACTGTTTTATTGATCCTGCTTATGCTAAACGTCTTGCCATTCCTGTTGCTAAGTTACCATCTCCTAAAGTTGTTTGCTCACTTGACGGCCATCATTTGGCTAGCTTTGAATTACAAACTAAGAATGTTTTCTTCCGCTTGTCAGGAAATCATCATGAGATGATACGTTTTTTTGTAATTCCATCTCGCTCTGCACCCGTAGTGCTTGGGCTCACCTGGCTGCGGAAACATAATCCCCTTGTCAATTGGTCAAGAGCCTCAATCATAAATTGGAGTGTGTTTTGCCACTCACACTGTCCTAAATCGGCATGTCCACCCATTTCTTCTCACACAGACACACCGGAAGAGATTGATATGTTGCTAGTTCCTCCCTTGTATCATGACCTCCGAGAGGTTTTTAGCAAGAATAGAGCTCCAAAAGTTGTCCAAACTCGAGATTGAGTCTCTGGAGGAGTATATTTCGTCTTCGCTTGCATCAGGCATAATTCGTCCCTCCCCCTCGCCGGTTGATGCAGAATTTTTTTTGTTGAAAAGAGCGACAAATCCCTCCGCCCATGTATCGATTATCGTGCGCTTAACAACATCACCATCAAGAATAAATATCCTCTACCTTTATTAGATTTTACATTTAATTTGCTCTATTCAGCTAAATTATTTACTAAACTGGACCTGCGCAGTGCTTAGCACCTTATTCGGATTAGAAAGGGAGATGAGTGGTAAACAGCATTCAACACCCCTCTAAAACACTTTGAGTACTTTGTTATGCCTTTTGGTCTCATAAATGCTCCTACAGTTTTTCAAGGACTTATAAATGACGTGCTCCATGACATGCTTGAACAATTTGTGTTTGTCTATTTAGACGACATATTGATTTTTTCTTTCACACTGGAAGACCATATACAGCAGGTCCGGTTCGTTCTTCAGAGGCTCCTAGAGATAAGGCTTTTTGTTAAGGCCAAGAAGTGTTATTTTCACACGGCATCGGTGGCTTTTTTGGGGTTCATTGTGGAGAATGGACAACTGAGAGCGGATCCAACCAAGATTCAGGCTGTGGTCAAGTGGCCCGCTCCTACCACCAGGAGGCAGCTTCAAAGGTTTTTAGGCTTTGTAAATTTTTCTTCGCTTTATTCGAAACTTTAGTTGGGTGGCCGAACCCTTAACAAGGCTCAATTCCTGTAAGGTTACATTTATGTGGTACCCTGATGCTAACGCTGCCTTTGAAAAACTGAAGTCTTTGTTTACACATGCTGCTGTTCTCATTTACTCTTCTCAATTTGTTGTCGAGGTTGATGCATCTGATACGGGAGTTGGGGCTGTCCTCTCTCAGCGCTCCTTGTCCCACCAGAGGTTGCACGCCTGTGCCTTTTTCTCTGATTGATTGATTGAAACTTTTATCAGTAGATTGCACAGTACAGTACATATTCCGTACAATTGACCACTAAATGGTAACACCCGAATAAGTTTTTCAACTTGTTTAAGTTGGGGTCCACGTTAATCAATTCATTCATGTCGCCTGACCCTGGCAGAGCGCAATTATAACATTGGCAAAAGGGAATTGATGGCAGTCGTGCCCACAAATCACAAGAATCGATCATACATGCGCGCTGCCAAAAGACTCAGTCCTCAACAGACACGATGGGCTGTGATTCTCACCCGATTTAATTTCATCCTTACTTTCTGCCCGGGCTCCTTGAACAGCAAGCCGGATTCTCTCTCAAGGCTGAGTAGGCTGTTTAAAGGATCCCTTGTTTCTGGTCCCTAAGCTCCGTCCTGACGTCCTGCGCTGGGCGCACAGTTCAAAGATTGCCTGCCACCCCGAAGTCAGCCACACCATCTTCCTTCTTTCACAACAATTCTGGTGGCCTTCATTCAGACCGGATATGAGGGGGTTTGTGTCCGCTTGCTCAGTCTGTGCACAAAACAAGTCCTCCCACCAGGTATCGGCAGGACTCCTGTGGCCACTGCCCATTCCCACCCGCCCCTGGTCACATGTGGCTTTGGACTTTGTTACGGGACAGCTGCCCTCTAATGGCAACACAGTCATACTCACTCTGGTAGACAGATTCTCAAAGATAGTTTATTTTGTTGCACTGCCTAAATTACCTTCTGCCTTAGTGACTGCTGATCTTCTGGTACTTCATGTATTTCGACTGCATGGCATTCACATGGATGTGGTCTCAGATAGAAGACCATAATTTACGTCGGCAGTTTGGAAGGCTTTCTGCAAGTCCCTGGGGGTGTCGCCCATCCTGTCTTCAAGGTTCAAGGTGCTTTTTATTATTGTCCATTCTTTAACATGTTCAAGACATATAAGAACTGAAATTACGTTTTCGGCACAGTCCCACTAAGAGCAGACATACATTACAGGGAGACAAGAACAGGACCGTCAACGAGTCAGCCACTTCAAGGTTCAAGGTTTTATTCGTCACATGCAGAGTACACCACAGTGAAATGCTTTTTTCCATGCTCTTCAGATATTGCGTACAGTGGGATCCAAACACTAGTTGCTGAATCTAATACACTAAATACAAAAAATACAAACATTTGAATAGCTCTGATTTACATGAATTACAAGACAATAAGTTGCACAATAAGTCCCAGTAGTTATAGTATACGTATCAGTACAAGTAAACTACAGTAGTCACATACAGTTTGCAATGTCAAATAGTATAACAGTATATGCAGTATACACAGTATATACAGTATAGGAAGTAATACATATTAAGGTGTCTACAGTTCTTTGGCAGTTGAGTAGTGACAGTAGTATGAACAAAGGTAATGGAACAGTATGACTTCTTTATACTCTTGTTTTTACATTATTTACAGTCATTGAATGAAGAGTATTGTAGTCCGGTAATTACAGTGGTAAGTAAAGTGATTCTTGTGCGTGCGGTTTTGTGCAATTGTGATAAGTGTTAATCAGCGGTGCAGTTGAGCAGTGTGATGGCTTGGGAATAGAAGCTCCTCCTGAGTCTCTCCGTGTTGGCCATGAGACTCTGGTAGTGCTTTCCTGACTGCAGCAGTGAGAAGAGGCAGTTGCTTGGGTGGCTAGAGTCCCTCACTATCCTCTTGGCCTTGGATCTACACCGCCTGGTGTAGATGTTACAGATGGTTGGGAGCACACCTCCGATGGTGCGCTCGGCTGATCTGGCCACTCTCTGCAGTCTGTTGCGGTCGTGTGCCGTGCTATTCCCAACCAAGAGGTGATGTTTCCAGCCATGACACTCTCTGTTGTGCATGAGTAGAAGTTTCTGAGGCTCTTGTGGTTTAGCTTGAACTTCCTGAGTCTCCTGAAGAAGTAGAGACGCTGTCGTGCCTTTTTCACCACGTTGTCTATGTGTGTGGTCCAGGACAGGTCTTCTGATATTGTCACTCCGAGGTATCTGAAGTTGGTCACTCTCTCGACCGGCGTCCCGTCTATGCTGAGTGGACTGTAGTTCCTTTCCCCCCGTCTCTTAAAATCCACTATGATCTCCTTGGTCTTGCTGACATTCAGGGCGAGGTGGTTCTCTTGAAACCACAGTGCCAGGTTCTTCACTTCACTCAGGTAGGCCGTCTCATCGTTTCCGGAGATCAGGCCCACCACAGCTGTGTCGTCAGCAAATTTCACAATGGAGTTGGTGGTGTTTTTAGCCACACAGTCATGTGTGTAGAGTGAATAGAGGAGGGAGCTCAGAACACAGCCCTGGGGGGCACTGGTGTTGAGAATGATGGGTGATGAGGTGCAGTTCCCTGCTCTCACCACTTGTGGTCTGCCTGTCAGGAAATCCAGGACCCACTGACAGAGGGTTGCGTTCAAGCCCAGGTCCTTGAGCTTGATGACGAGTTTGGATGGGACTATGGTGTTGAATGCTGAACTGTAGTCTATGAACAGCATTCTCACATGGTTCCCCTGCCTTTTGTTCAGGTGTGGAGCATATGTGGTCTTTCATTAGCTTCTCAAAGCACTTTATGGCTATGGGGGTGAAGGCTACGAGGCGGTAGTCGTTGAGGCAGGCAGGGGCAAATTTCTTTGGAACAGGGACGATGGTGGATTTTTTCAGACAGGTGGGGATGACGGACTGTTCAAGGGACATATTGAATATGTCTGTGAATACCGGTGCCAGTTGGTCAGCACAGACTTTTAGGACGCAACCGGGGATGCCGTCTGGCCCTGTGGCTTTCCTGGTATTCACCCTCTTAAAGGTTCTCCTCACGTCATGTTCTGTTATTCTGAATGCTGTGTCTCCATTGCCAGTGGCCATACCCTCTTTTGCGGCGCCATGAAGGCTGCTGTTTGAATTTGCAGCCTCTGTCATGACTTGGTCCTTGGGTTTTGTTTTTCCGGAAGGCAACGGAAAGTTGGCTCGGGCGAGACGGGAATGTAAGTACATGATTTATTAAATATTATCAAAAAAGAACAAACTAAAGGCGCGCACAAGGCGGAAGTACAAACTTGACTAATGAAACAAATACTTGCACGTGGGCAAAAAACTAAGGACATGAACAAAAGTCGCTAACTGTGGCATGAATAGAAAAAACTTACTTGGACATGGCATGAAGTGCGCAGAGGTAAACAGAGTGTGACAGGGGTATGAAGTCGCCAGACAGACAGCCTGGCAACTGGAAGCTTAAATCATAGTGACATGATTAAAGACAGGTGCATGAGTCGTGAAGGCAGGTGAAAACTAATGGGTTGCTATGGTGACAAACAAGAGTGCACAATGAGTCCAAACGTGGAACAGGTGAAACTAATGGGTAACCATGGAAACGAGACAAGGGAGTGAAAAGCCAGAAACTAAAGAGTCCAATAACTAAACAAAACAAAACATGACTACACAGACATGACAGCCTCAAACCGTGCATAAAAGGTATTTAGCTCATTTGCCAGGGAGACATCAGCATTCACCATGGGGGGGCTGCCTTTGTAGTCTGTCATGGTTCTGAGTCCTTGCCATACAGCTTTGGAGTCAGCCTGCTGAAATTGAAACTTCATTTTGTCCCTGTATCTTCCCTTTGCCTGCTTCACTACACGCCTGACGTCATAGCACGCTGCCTTGTACGCGTGCATGTCGCCGTTCGCGCGCCCTCTGCTGTAGGCTGGGGTGCGCGCTTTCAAAGCCTCTCGGACCGATCTATCAACCCAGGGCTTCTGATTTGGAAAAACACGTACTGTGTTTGTGGGGACTATTTCCTCGACCACCACTTACGGCACTCCTTAAAAAATGTGGGAAACAGGTGATATTGGGGAAGGGGGGAAGAGTAAAGAAATATTCAGTCAAAGGCTGGACTCCCGCAAGGGAGCCTAGAATGAGGCCGAGGAAAAAAACTTGTAGCCATAGCACACATAAACATGTTACATATAATCACAAAACTTGCAACAGAGGGGAGGGAGTTGGAGCCACGGAGGCCGGCTGCAGCTAAAAAGCGCTACTCAGCCGTCCATCACTCCGAAGGGAAATCAAGCTGTGGTTAAGGCGTGGGGTGGGGATGGGGGGTTGTGTGCATATGCCAGTGTCCAGGGTGTAGTGATGTTGTGTCTATAGGCCTGGAGCCGATCTGCATGCAGTGCGAGCAAAGTTCAACTCCCAGGAGGGAGGGAGGTCAAAGCGTCCATCATTGAGGTGTCCTCGGGGGATGTTTTCAGAACAGCCTTCTTCTGTTTTGAGCAGCGTCAAGGCCATTTGAGGGAGTCAA
The DNA here is from genome assembly GCF_033978685.3 of Nerophis lumbriciformis. Taxonomy (NCBI): domain Eukaryota; kingdom Metazoa; phylum Chordata; class Actinopteri; order Syngnathiformes; family Syngnathidae; genus Nerophis; species Nerophis lumbriciformis. The sequence goes on along the minus strand of NC_084567.2, from coordinate 23,640,250 downwards.
ACCGTAGATTAGGATTGTTGTTTTTCCAAGCGAGCAGACATTACAATGGCTTGTCTGTTCTATTTGTCCATGCTGGCTCTCATATCCAATTTTCGCATTTTAATTAGATGTAATCCATCTTGCGATTCAGTTCAGAAATCGCCACAGTCTGTGATCCCACAGCTCGACCCAAGCCTTCCATTGCAACGAACAGCCTTTGGGCTCCTTGAGTGGCTGCCATCATCTTCCGAATTTGACTATACACCAGAGCAATGCCCAGCCCAATCAGCACATGCCCCGCGATCACTGTTCCAAATAGGTAGATGTCTTGCACTTCCTCGACGGAAGGACTGAGAGGCACATGACTCTCCAATGGTTCCGTCAGGGCAGCCAGGCTCCCCAGAAACTCATTTCCTCGTTGAAAAGATTTTGTCAATTGAGTCGAGAGTCCAGCTAATCAATTCCATGTCTGATGTTTAGATTTGGAGGACATCGCAGAGAAAGAGGCTTCAAAAAAGTGTAGACAAGACAAGACAAAGAGAGCAAGCAGGGAGAAAACGGGAGGAGAAAAAAATGCAGCCCCCCTCACCAAGAGCCAAGGCAGAAGTAACACCCACAGTCAAACGTCTAGGCGGAGCGGACAAACCAGGATTTGGAGGCCACGATCCGCTCTGTTTGCCATCAGCAACCTGCTTCCTGGTATTTTAACCTCTCTTGGATTGAGTATACAAATAACTCCCTTGTCTGCTCTGCCACAGGGGTCACCATTCCAGGCTGCTTTCGGATATCAACCCTCAGCTTTTCCTTTGTTAAAGTCAGAATCTGCTGTGCCCTCAGTGACTGCTCACCTATGCCTTGCCCGTCTCGCCTGGCCCAACACGTGAGCTGCACTGTCACATACTTCTAAACGCAACCAGCGCCTGGCTAATCGTCATCGCACAGCAGCCCCGGACTACAAGCCAGGACAGAAGGTTTGGCTGTCATCACGCGACTTACCTCTGCACACAGCCTCCAAAAAACTGCAACCCAGATTTATTGATCCTTACACTGTGAAACAAATCCTCAACTCCAGTGCTGTTCTGCTTCAGCTGCCTGAGTCGCTTAAGATACACCCTGTTTTTCAAGTTTCTCATCTCAAGCCTGTGGCCTCCAGCGCTCCTCCTCCTCCCAGGCTAGTCGACGTCCATCCCACATTCACAGTCAAGGCCATTTTAGACGTGAGAAGGAGGGGTAGCGGTCTACAGTATCTGGTAGACTGGGAGGGATATGCTCCAGAGGATCGCTCTTGGGTTTCCGTTCCCTAATCTTTGACCCCACCTTCTTGTCTGATTTTTACTATCGCTTTCCTGAAAAGCCGAGTTAGCCACCGGGTGGCGTCCGTTAGAGGGAGGGGTACTGTTACAATCTTTGTTCTTGCCTCACTGCTTTATGCTCTCACTGTGTTATCATTTGTCTTTTTTCTCTCCTCGGTAGTCATTGCTTGGACTGGAGGCGGAGCTAATGGACGCACCTGAGGCTGACTGCTTGTCACCCTTTATAAGCTGCAGGTGTATTGCTGAGATGGCAGTTCTTTCCTAAAGGCTGTTCCCGCACGAGACTATCTTGGACTGCTCTGCTAAACTTGCTAGCAAGACCTTTTTGTGCTGTCCTCTTACCATCATCCTTTTGCTAAATCGTCTCAGCCTGGCATCTCTCAGCGTCAGACCAGAGCCCTGCCTCCTAGCCTGGCCGCCTGTTTGTTTCTTTGTTTCTTTATTTTCCATGGGACACTTTTCTGTGTCCCATTGCTTTATGTTATTATTACAAGCCCTGGCTTAGGACCTGTTTTGATTAAAGGGCATTTTTGTTCCACCTGCTTCCCGCCTTGCATCTTGGGTTCCAGTATACACAGTCGTCACAGGAAATAGCGAACGTTGCAATGCACTCTGTGAAGTCAATGCGGCGCCCAAAAGTTCAGGCAGTGTTGTTGGAGATTTTAGGATGTTTTTCGAGGGCTTTTTATGCGGAATAAATCCAACCCCCATTGTTAGTCACCTCTTGCTAGTGTTTTTTAAAGACTTAGACTGCATAAAAAGAACCATTCGTACAATCAAAATAGGAGGCTCTAAGAAGACGAGGCTTTCATATAAAACGGGGGGGGGGCTTGTGGACAAAGAAGTGGGAACCTTTGTGACGAAGAGAGACGAGGAAGCAAGCTTTATGTGATAAAGTTGTTTTACTGGACATTCATCTTGATTTTTTGCAGCATGTATTTGCTTGGTTGTGAACACGTCAGAATGTTGATACACAGCTAACTACAAGCAAAAAAGAAATCCTTTGAATCCCAGTAAATAATTAAGATTTTACTTCATAAAAACACTAAATTTTTCAGCTTCTGGCTAGGGATCCCGGGCAAAACTTTAGGACCCATGTGCAGCCCCTATGCCAAAAAAATTGCCCACCCTTGGAAAAACCCAACTACTGAACTTTGAGATGATGAGCCATACCTTTTCATCTAACCTCAGTGATCTCACAAATATTTTTCCTGTGTAGGAAGTATTTCAAGAGGACAGGAGCGTCTCCCAGTATTTTCATACAAAAGTTGTATTTAAAAACATTTTTGTCCACACATGAATTCAAATTTTGCTCTGTTTTCCAGAAAAGTTGTCATCCTGTTTTTATGGAGATGAGTCACCACGAGATCGAACTGATGACGATTCCAAAGTTACACTGCAAATCTGAGGTGTCTGCAGAGACTGATTGTGTGGACCAAGGACATGTTGGAACTACAAATAGAGTAGAAGCACTTAGCATCCCCAGCACAGCCATGACCTGTGAGACACCACCATCAGCATCATCATCTCTTGCGAGAACGACATATCTCAACTCTTCATACAACCTGATGCTGAACAATGGGGTCCAGCAGCCCATCTTTGGACCTGGCTCTCAGGAGACACACTCTTTAGTGACGAGGTCCAATGGGTACCACCCTCAGCGAAATACTGTACATCCAGAAGATGCTTCGGAGAGTCTTTTGCCTTGTGTCTTTACCTATATTTTGTTACCAAGGTCTGCTTCAACCGAATAGTTGCTGCATGTTCATTTAGCGAATAGTTAATACACTGAATAGCACGTTTCCAGTTTACAGACAACTCACAGCACTTTCAAACTCTATTCCATGGGGAAAATGTTCCTTAAAATGTTACTGCCATGATCTCACATGACAGTTGTTATTACTATCTGTATTTTGTATTATTTCCTGTCTGGCGCGCTTTTTTTTATTTCATTCCACTTTCTGTTCGCCTCCATTTACCACAACTTGTCACTCGTCCGCATCCCCCTTGCCAGTTGTAGCTGGCACCTGACTTGGGGCATCATTTAACTGTCCATGGATTTCAGCATACAACATTATGCAAGCACAAACCTCAGAATGTATGTAGGCACAAAAAATTCACATTCATAAATGCTGGGCACACTTGTACATGCCCTTTATTATAAATCACACCTGCAGTGAATTGTGTGCAGAAGAGTTCCTCCCTGGTGGTACACCTTTCCTGGTTGTCTGCTCCCAGACCGTGGTCGAGGAGCGCAGGGGATACGTTCCCTCCAGGGCGGATGTTAAAGTTAAAAGTTCAAGTACCACTGATAGTCACACACACACTAGGTGTGGTGAAATTTCCCTCTGCATTTGACCCATCCCCATGTTCACCGTCTGGGAGGTGAGGGGAGCAGTGAGCAGCAGTGGTGGCTGCGCTCGGGAATCATTTTGGTGATTTAACCCCCAATTCCAACCTTTGATGCTGAGTGCCAAGCTGGGAGGTAATGGATCCCATTTTTATAGTCTTTGGTATGACTCGGCCAGGGTTTGAAATCATGACTTCCCGACCTACCCTCCACTTTACCTGGCAGTGGGTCCCTACAGTTCCGCTCTTGGGTCGGAATGACAAGGACGTTGATTCGTTGCAACTCTGTCACTTTATGGTTTTCCACAAAGCTATCCACCAAGCTACTAGCGCTCCTGCACACTAACTGCTACCGCTCCCTCACCTCACTCGCCCACTTACTCACTCACCACTCACCTCACATACTGCCATTCTTAAAGGAGCACACACACACACACACACGCTACTCTCACAACACCTGTCGTAAAGGTTTGAAAGTTAAGTACCTACATTTAACCCTTGTTGACACCTTTTTTTTTTGAGTCCAGTGACATTTATACAAACCCTGTTACCTTATGAGTTGGGAAATTGTGTTAGATGTAAATATAAAATATAAATACAATGATTTGCAAATCATTTTCAACCCATAGTCAATTTAATGCACTACAAAGACAAGATATTTGATGTTCAAACTCATAAACTTTATTTATTTTTTTGCAAATAATAATTAACTTAGAATTTCATGGCTGCAACACGTGCCAAAGTAGTTGGGAAAGGGCATGTTCACCACTGTGTTACATGGCCTTTCCTTTTAACAACACTCAGTAAACGTTTGGGAACTGAGGAGACACATTTTTTAAGCTTCTCAGGTGGAATTATTTCCCATTATTGCTTGATGTACAGCTTAAGTTGTTCAACAGTCCGGGGGTCTCTGTTGTGGTATTTTAGGCTTCATAATGCGCCACACATTTTCAATGGGAGACAGGTCTGGACTACAGGCAGGCCAGTCTAGTACCCGCACTCTTTTACCAAGAAGCCACGTTGATATAACACGTGGCTTGGCATTGTCTTGCTGAAATAAGCAGGGGCGTCCATGGTAACATTGCTTGGATGGCAACATATGTTGCTCCAAAACCTGTATGTACCTTTCAGCATTAATGGCGCCTTCACAGATGTGTAAGTTACCCATGTCTTGGGCACTAATATGGGTTGTATTTGTATTTGTATAGCGCTTTTCTACCTTCAAGGTACTCAAAGCGCTTTGACACTACTTCCACACCCCCATACCATCACAGATGCTGGCTTTTCAACTTTGCGCCTATAACAATCCGGATGGTTCTTTCCTCTTTGGTCCGGAGGACACGACGTCCACAGTTTCCAAAAATAATTTGAAATGTGGACTCGTCAGACCACAGAACACTTTTCCTCTTTGTATCAGTCCATCTTAGATGAGCTCAGGCCCAGCGAAAACGACGGCGTTTCTGGGTGTTGTTGACAAACGCTTTTCGCCTTGCATAAGAGAGTTTTAACTTGCACTTGCAGATGTAGCGACCAACTTTAGTTACTGACAGTGGGTTTCTGAAGTGTTCCTGAGCCCATGTGGTGATATCCTTTACACACTGATGTAGCTTGTTGATGCAGTACAGCCTGAGGGATCGAAGGTCACAGGCTTAGCTGCTTACGTGCAGTGATTTCTCCAGATACTCTGAACCCTTTGATGATATTACGGACCGTAGATGGTGACATCCCTAAATTCCTTGCAATAGCTGGTTGAGAAAGGTTTTTCTTAAACTGTTCAACAATTTGCTCATGCATTTGTTGACAAAGTGGTGACCCTCGCCCCATCCTTGTTTGTGAATGACTGAGCATTTCATGGAATCTATTTTTATACCCAATCATGGCACCCACCTGTTCCCAATTTGCTTGTTCACCTGTGGGATGTTCCAAATAAGTGTTTGATGAGCATTCCTCAACTTTATCAGTATTTATTGCCACCTTTCCCAACTTCTTTGTCACGTGTTGCTGGTATCAAATTCTAAAGTTAATGATTATTTGCAACAAAAAAAAAAGTTTATCAGTTTGAACACCAAATATGTTGTCTTTGTAGCATATTCAACTGAATATGGGTTGAAAATGACTTGCAAATCATTGTATTCCGTTTATATTTACATCTAGCACAATTTCCCAACTCATATGGAAACAGGGTTTGTAAATGAGGATCCTGGACTGGTGGCCATTACTTTGGTCCTTGCCTGTCATGATCGTACATGACAGTTGTTACTGTATTTTGTACTGTCTGATGATCTTTTTTTTGTTGCACTCCCTGTTTGTCTCTATTTACCACCACTCCTCTGGTCTAAATGCAGGCTGCCTCACCTGTGCCTGTTTGCCAATTCGGATGCTTCTTGGATCATTAGTTTTGATTTGCTCGGCTTTCCTTTTCCATTTTTCCTTGATGCACATCCATGCTACACATCTTTAGTTTTGTTCTTCCTGCTTTGTCCCTAATAAAACAGTCTCATACTTACTCTCTGCATTCTGGGCTCCTGACAAACACCAGACTGTGACATGTACATTAAATTGTTACTTTTAAATCAACCATATTTATAAAGGTCGGACTATTTAGGGACCTCATGATTCACTCAGCGTAAGCATGGAGATGAAGTATTTTTTAAAATGTATTTTTAAAGAAAAAAATTACAAATTGATTTTGAATTAATAAGAATCACAATTTCGATGTGAATTTACTTTTTTAGAGCACCCCTAGTATGTTGCGTGTTTTGTGTCGAACCCAATGTAGACCTTCACAAAATATAACATGCAAGTCCATCTGTGTACCTTCCGTTCGTTCTATTTCCAATTCTTAAATGCAAATCCATCCATCCATCCATCTTCTTCCGCTTATCCGAGGTCAGGTCGCCGGGGCAGCAGCCTAAGCAGGGAAGCCCAGACTTCACTCTCCCCAGCCACTTCGTCCAGCTATTCCCGAGGGATCCCGAGGCGCTCCCAGGCCACCCAGGAGAGATAGTCTTCCCAACGTGTCCTGGGTCTTCCCCGTGGCCTCCTACCGGTCGGACGTGCCCGAAACACCTCCTTAGGGTGGCGCTCGGGTGGCATCCTGACCAGATGCCCGAACCACCTCATCTGGCTCCTCTCAATGTGGAGGAGCAGCGGCTTTACTTTGAGCTCCCTCCAGAGGACAGAGCTTCTCACCCTATCTCTAAGGGAGAGCCCCGCCACCCGGCGGAGAAAACTCATTTTATTTCGGCCGCTTGTACCCATGATTTTGTCCTTTCGATCATGACCCAAAGCTCATGACCATAGGTGAGGATGGGAACGCAGATCGACCGGTAAATCGAGAGCTTTGCCTTCCGGCTCAGCTCCTTCTTCACCACAACGGATCGATGCAGCGTCCACATTATTGAAGACGCCGCACCGATCCGCCTGTCGATCTCACGATCCACTCTTCCCTCACTCGTGAACAAGACTCCGAAGTACTTGAACTCCTCCACTTAGGGCAGGGTCTCCTCCCCAACCCGGAGATGGCACTCCACCCTTTTCCGTGCGAGAACCATGGACTCGGACTTGGAGGTGCTGATTCTCATCCCAGTCGCTTCACACTCGGCTGCAAACCAATCCAGTGAGAGCTGAAGATCCTGGCCAGATGAAGCCATCAGGACCACATCATCTGCAAAAAGCAGAGACCTAATCCTGCAGCCACCAAACCGGATCCCCTCAACGCCCTGACCTCGCCTAGAAATTCTGTCCATAAAAGTTTTGAACAGAATCGGTGACACAGGGCAGCCCTGGCAGAGTCCAACCCTCACAGGAAACGTATCCGACTTACTGCCGGCAATGCGGACTAAGCTCTGACACTGATCGTACAGGGAGCGGATCGCCACAATCACACAGTGACAGTCCGTTACCCCATACTCTCCAAGCACTCCCCACAGGACTTCCCGAGGGACACGGTCGAATGCCTTCAATTCCCACCTCCGGAAGTACTTTGAACATGTCACGAGGGAGGCGCTGGACATTGAGTCCGAGTGGACGATGTTCCGTACCTCTATTGTCGAGGCGGCTGATTGGAGCTGTGGCCGCAAGGTGGTTGGTGCCTGTCGTGGCGGTAATCCTAGAACCCGCTGGTGGACACCAGCGGTGAGGGATGCCGTCAAGCTGAAGAAAGAGTCCTATCGGGCTCTTTTGGCTCATAGGACTCCGGAGGCAGCAGACAGGTACAGACAGGCCAAGCGGTGTGCGGCTTCAGCGGTCGCGGAGGCAAAAACTTGGACATGGGAGGAGTTCGGGGAAGCCATGGAAAACGACTTCCAGACGGCTTTGAAGCGATTCTGGACCACCATCAGCCGCCTCAGGAAGGGGAAGCAGTGCAATGTCAACACCGTGTATGGTGGGGATGGTGTTCTGCTGACCTCGACTGCGGATCTTGTGGATCGATGGAGGGAATACTTCGAAGACCTCCTCAATCCTACCAGCACGTCTCCATATGAGGAAGCAGGGCCTGGGGAATCTGTGGTGGGCTCTCCTATTTCTGGGGCTGAGGTTGCCGAGGTAGTTAAAAAGCTCCTTGGTGCCAAGGCCCCGGGGGTGGATGAGACCCGCCCGGAGTTCCTTAAGGCTCTGGATGTTGTGGGGCTGTCTTGGTTGACAAGACTCTGCAACATTGCGTGGACATCGGGGGCGGTACCTCTGGATTGGCAGACCGGGGTGGTGGTTCCTCTCTTTAAGAAGGGGAACCGGAGGGTGTGTTCCAACTATCGTGGGATCACACTCCTCAGCCTTCCCGGTAAGGTCTATTCAGGTGTACTGGAGAGGAGGTTACGCCGGATAGTCGAACATCGGATTCAGGAGGAACAGTGTGGTTTTTGTCCTGGTCGTGGAACTGTGGACCAGCTCTATACTCTCGGCGGGGTCCTTGAGGGTGCATGAGAGTTTGCCCAACCAGTCTACATGTGCTTTGTGGACTTGGAGAAGGCATTCGACCGTGTACCCCGGGATGTCCTGTGGGGAGTGCTCAGAGAGTATGGGGTAACGGACTGTCTTATTGTGGCGGTTCGCTCCCTGTATAATCAGTGTCAGAGCTTGGTCCGCATTGCCGGCAGTAAGTCGGACCCGTTTCCAGTGAGGATTGGACTCCGCCAAGGCTGCCCTTTGTCACCGATTCTGTTCATAACCTTTATGGACAGAATTTCTGGGCACAGTCAGGGCGTTGAGGGTATCTGGTTTGGTGGCTGCAGGATTAGGTCTCTGCTAATTGCAGATGATGCGGTCCTGATGGCTTCATCTGGCCAAGATCTTCAGCTCTCACTAGATCGGTTCGCAGCCGAGTGTGAAGCGACTGGGATGGGAATCAGCACCTCCAAGTCCGAGTCCATGGTTCTCTCCCGGAAAAGGGTGGAGTGCCATCTCCGGGTTGGGGAGGAGATCTTACCCCAAGTGGAGGAGTTCAAGTACCTCGGAGTCTTGTTCACGAGTGAGGGAAGAGTGGATCATGAGATCGACAGGCGGATCGGTGCGGCGTCTTCAGTAATTCGGACGCTGTATCGATCCGTTGTGGTGAAGAAGGAGCTGAGCCGGAAGGCAAAGCTCTCGATTTCCCGGTCGATCTGCGTTCCCATCCTCACCTATGGTCATGAGCTTTGGGTCATGACCGAAAGGACAAAATCATGGGTACAAGCGGCCGAAATTAAATGAGTTTCCTCCGCCGGGTGTCGGGGCTCTCCCTTAGAGATAGGGTGAGAATCTCTGTCATCCGGGGGGAGCTCAAAGTAAAGCCGCTGCTCCTCCACATTGAGAGGAGCCAGATGAGGTGGTTCGGGCATCTGGTCAGGATGCCATCCGAGCGCCTCCCTAGGGAGGTGTTTCGAGCACGTCCGACAAACACACTTTTTGTCCTCCACAGCATGTTTGTAAAGGGGATTTAAAGTCTAGATTCACATATCTTTTATTAGGCAAAAATGAAATCCAATTATTAGTATCCAGGGCCGGCCCGTGGCATAGGCCGTGTAGGCAAATGCTAAGGGCGCCGTCCATCAGGGGGCGCCACGCCAGTGCCACAAATGTTGGAGAAAAAAAAAGAAAAAAGAAAAAGTTGGTACTATTATTTCTAAATACAAAAAATAATCCCACGCTAATTAAAATGCAAAGTAAAGCCTATTTAATAGAAATATTATTTGTTACAACATTACGCCCCCTCCCCCCCCCTCTCCCCCCGCACGGTGCGCCCCCTCCCTTCCCGTATCATGACTCTTTTTGGACGTCACCACATCAAAAAATCAACACAAGATGTCAAAACGGCCAAAACTGTCAGGTGCCCAGGGAAGAAAAAAGAGAAAAGAAGAGGAGGAGAAACGAGAAAAGACAAAGGTAGCAGGTAGGTGAGCCGAACATGAAATTATTTGTCTGTTACAGAATGTGATAGTACCCGGCTTTTTAGCATTAAGCTAATGTCACATGATTCGGCAATTGCTAATCAATAAATAGCTAGTTCTGTTTTAACGTCGGGTTAATATTGTGGAGGGGGCTAAATTGTTATGGAAAATAATAATGTAACGTTAGGTAATTACAGTACTCCCACCTTACATTTTTCAGGGACATTTGTATTAGATCTTTTAAGCAGCTGTTTTTTGTTTACATTATTATTGCCTTCTGGTTAGCTATGTTTGCCCTGCAGGTAATAGTCACTTTTCCACCCCTTTATATATTAGGTATAGTTGTAAGTAAAAAAAAAAAGGTCAAAGACAAAGCTATTCGGTTTCTTGTGAGTATATACACTTCACTGCCAATGTGGGGGGGCGCCACCTAAAATCTTGCCTAGGGCGCCAGATTGGTTAGGGCCGGGCCTGTTAGTATCAACAAACATACTGTACGTACAATGTCACATTCATCAGTACATTACGAACACAAGCAGAAGCCTCCACATGCTGATGACAGAAACTGTACCACAGTGACTGACTGAAGTAGCCAATTCTGCACGCAAGCGAGCTTCAATGTCGATGGTGGTAACATTAATCAAAGTGAACGGTTACACTGAAACCAAAGTCGATGGGCTAACAAGCAACTGCAGCAGAAGTGACATTGTCTGAATGCTGTTGTGATTGGTGACTTAAACTCCCTTCACACAATGTGGGACTACAAAATAACCAACAGTAACAGAGAACTAATCAAAAGCTGGACGGAAAACACTTGGTTGAAGCTGGAGTTGATCAACAACGCTTAACCCCACCAACTCCTTTAACTGCGGCCACTGGAGAAAAGGTTACAAGGCTTCGTCAGCCAAAGACTGGCACAACTAAGTGAGAAAGCTGGTGCTGAACCCACTTCCTAGATCACAACACTGGCCAATCTCTGTCACAATCAAGCCTGCCATAACCAAGTCGGAAGTTGATTTTCCACGCCTCTTCAAACTAAAACCAGCCCAAGTTGACCACCTGAGCACAACAGAGCACTCCTGGACATAGAACCCACTTCTGATAACTACACCGTGTTCATACAGGCAGTTAAGAAGGCCGCTCGCGCCTGCATCATTCGTGGATGTCGGAAGGAGTACATCGCTGGCCTCACAGAGGAAAAATGACAGCTTCTGGAGTGCAACAAAGCGGAATTCAGATTCGACCCATTTTTGGACACCGCCAGCCATGGAGAACCCTCATGGAATGCCTGGGGAGCGAGAGACAGAAAGCCTGGCAAGATCTGATAGAAAGCATCAACATGTCCGAGACCAGCAAGAAAGCTTGATCTACCATCCGTAAGCTAAGTGGTGACAAGAACACCCCACCTAATTCATCTGACATAACACAGAAACTGTTTGGGAGCATGCTGGTAACCAGTGGAAGACAAGTAGAGAGGCGCAGGAGCCAAAGGAGAACATCATGCCACAACCATCCCGGGCAATCAACAGAACATGTCCATCCTAACCAAGGCTTTCACGATTGAGGAGCTTGAAGCAGGACACATCTGCATTGGTTTTGTGCTTTTCTGCTGCAGAATACACATACCCTGGAACAGGTCATGCCACACAGGATAGTGACCGGGTGCATCAAGACAACCACTGTTAGTGTGTCCAAGCCCTCTCGGCATCGCCACCTCTGACGTCTACAGAGCAGTCACTACACAAGCCGGGCACAAAAAAAGCAGGCTGAAGACAACCGCTACCTACTTTATGAGCACTCTGTCACCCAAAAACGCTTCTTTTCCAGGACGAGCTTCCTTGACAACACCAAGGCCCTGGGAACCACCCCAACTGCTGCCAGAATTTAAGAATGTCAGAAGCGATGAAGCAGCCTTAGCAGCCGGTTGACTCAAAGGAGGGAGAGAGGCATCACCCCTGATGAATGCCTCGCTACCAGCCATGATCAAATTTGGGCCGTCTGGAGAACCCTGCACAGCCTTTGAGTCGGAGAGGGGAGGTGCAAGGTGTCCATTAAGCGGTGGAAGCTGACAACATCAGACTCATGTGCAGAGAGCTCCAAACAATGAAGCACCTCATGAGTTGCTGCCAGGCCCCACAGTTTAGTGAAAATTACCTGGCTGAACCAAGCTCAGCCTTGCTCGACTGTGCCACCTACTGGAGGGAGGTGATATGAAGATGGCCTGACACAATGAAAAAAAAAATAGAATATCTATGGAGATCTTTAATGTAGTGAAAACATCTAGATTTTTGTTTTGTGAGAAACCTGGTGTGGGGGTCATCAAAAGGTCAACTGCTAAACGAGGAACAAAAATTAACAGCTAAGCAAGAAAAGGCTGCTGGTACAAGGCAAGAACCGAAACTTGGCCGTATAATTGGAGATGGGCAAAACTAAATAAAACTCTCACCAATGAGGGCGTTTTCCTGCTTAATCATTGAATCTGCCTTGACCCATAAACGGAGATTCTTTGCATTTGTTTCCCTCTTTGACAAATTAGTTACCGTATTTTCTGGACCGTAGGGCGCACCGGATTAAAATGCGCACTGCCGATGAGCGGGTTTATTTAGGTCTTTTTTAATACAAAAGGCGCACCAGAATTATAAGGCGCCTTAAAGGCCTACTGAAATGCAATTTTCTTATGTAAACGGTGATAGGAGGTCCATTCTATGTGTCATACATCATTTTGCGATATTGCCATATTTTTGCTGAAAGGATTTAGTAGAGAACATCGACGATAAAGTTCGCAACTTTTGGTCGCTGATAAAAAAGCCTTGCCTGTACCGGAAGTAGCAGACGAGTAGCGTGACGTCACAGGTTGTGGAGCTCCTCACATCTGCACATTGTTTACAATCATGGCCACCAGCAGCGAGAGCGATTCGGACCGAGAAAGCGACGATTTCCCTATTAATTTGAGCGAGGATGAAAGATTTGTGGATGAGGAAAGTGAGAGTGAAGGACTAGAGGGCAGTGGGAGCGATTCAGATAGGGAAGATGCTGTGAGAGGCGGGTGGGACCTGATATTCAGCTGGGAATGACTAAAACAGTAAATAAACACAAGACATATACATACTCTACTAGCCACAACACAACCAGGCTTATATTTAATATGCCACAAAATAATACCGCATAACAAACACCTCCCACCTCCCGTCCATATAACCCGCCAATACAACTCAAACACCTGCACAACACACTCAATCCCACAGCCCAAAGTACCGTTCACCTTCCCAAAGTTCATACAGCACATATATTTCCCCAATGTCCCCAAATTTACATACGTGACACGCACAGAGCGGCACGCACGTACGGGCAAGCAATCAAATGTTTGGAAGCGTACTCACGGTACCGTGTCTGCGTATCCGACTCAAAGTCCTCCTGGTAAGAGTCTCTGTTGTCCCAGTTCTCCACAGGCCAATGGTAAAGATTGACTGTCATCTTTTGGGAATGTAAACAATGAAACACCGGCCGTGTTTGTGTTGCTGAAGTCGGCCGCAATACACAGATTCCCTCCTACAGCTTTCTTCTTTGCTGTCTCCATTGTTCATTGAACAAATTGCAAAACATTCACCAACACAGATGTCCAGAATACTGTGGAATTTTGCGATTAAAACAGACAACTTAATAGCTGGCCACCATGCTGTCCCAAAATGTCCTCTACAATCCGCGACGTCACGAGTGACGTCATCATACCGAGACGTTTTCAGCAGGATATGTTGCTCGAAATTTAAAATTGCACTTTAGTAAACTAACCCGGCCGTATTGGCATGTGTTGCAATGTTAAGATTTCATCATTGATGTATAAACTATCAGACTAAGTGGTCGGTAGTAGTGGGTTTCAGTAGGCCTTTAAAGGGGTCATATTATGATTTTGTTTTAAATTGAAAATGTTTCCTTGTGGTCTAGATCAGTGATCCCCAACCTTTTTTGCACCACAGACTGGTTTAATGTAGGCATTATTTCCAGGGACCGGCTTTCCACTTGTGCCAGCTAAATACAGCAAAAATAAGTGCATGAAAAATACAACTCATGATAACGCTGAATTAGTGGGAGCTCTGGGTCTGTTTCTTTGCAATGAGATCCCCTGCAGGTTATCATCAACCTGCTGGGCACTGCAGGTGAAAATCAGCCTTTGGCTACAATCTGTCACATTTATATTTTATTTATGTTCATTATTGTGCAATGTATCATGTCACAAAAGTTATAACAAATATAACAAATAGCAACTTCTTATGAGGAGTTTTATTGTACATCTATAAACAAGCTTATTGCTGTGTTTAGTGGGACAGACGAAAGTTAAGTCGGAGAAAATGCAGTCGTTCATAGATTATTTAATGTTTCTCTGCGGCCCAGTAGCTAATGCGTCACAGACCGATACCTCTGGTGGTTCCTTGGTCAAAATGTTGCATAGATTATGTTTTACAAATCATCTTCAAGTCGCTTTCTGACAGTCGCTTCAGGATGCGCCGTTTTGTGGGTGGTCTTATTTACGTGGCTCACCTTCGACAGCATCTTCTCCCCGTCATCTTTGGTGTAGTAAGCAAGGACGGGAGTTGAAGAAGTGTCAAAAGATGGAGCTAACTGTTTTAATGTCATTCAGACTTTACTTAAATCAATAACGGAGCAGCATCTCCTCACCAGTGGCTCACTCGTGCAACAACGCCAGAAATGTGTCCCGTGAAAAACCGTTCGACCGGAACTCTCTAATAACTAAAATTAGTTATTAGAGTTTAGGGCCTGTCTACATTAAGCCGGATAACTCATTAAACAAATAATTACTTAGTCTAAGACCCGTTTCGGCCACACTAAATCATCGTTTAAGGTTCACCTCCTTGGATAATTTTTTACACGGGTAAGTGGGACGTCTATTTCTTGAATCTCCGGCTCATAGCTTTGTATGGACTCATTGATCGTTTACAAACTGAGTTTGTACCGGAAGTGACGCCAGAAAGAGAGCCCCACACAGGAAGTGATGTCGGAAAGAACGCGCCACAGCCAGCTTCATAATAAAGCGGTTTCGTAACTCGGAGCTAACCTCTGGAAACATGGAGAGGAGTCATCCAGATATGCCGGGGTTTCTCCTTCCGTCTCTACAGACGCTTGTGGAAATCACACATGAATACCTTAAGAGAAAACGATTGCAGCTTTTTCGGATACAACACTTCTCAGACGGCAAGAGAACTTGCGAATGTCCAGGTCAGCTGTGGTTCTACTTAGTGAAAAACTTTGTCCATTTGTCGAAGGAGAGACAATGAGAATGCGGGCTCCCGTGGATGTGATTAAAAAAAAGGTAGCGTGTGCTTTGTATTCCCTGGCCGTCGAGGGAAGACTACGTAAAACGGCGAATGCTTTTGGACTGGCAAATCAGACTGTATCAGTTATTGTCCGCCATGTATGTCGCGGACTCATCGTCTAGGGCCAGAGTATATAGAGTCACCAAAAACAAAAGAACAATGAAGGTGAAGACAAAAGAGTGAGGAGTGTCTTGACCAGATATCTAGATCCCTAGATTGATTGATGTAAATGTTCTTTGTCACATTGTTTACTTTCATGTGTCCATTGATTCACTACAATAGGGCCCCACAGCACACTGGATTCCAGTTAATTGAAATACCACAACACTGGATATTGTTCAGATAAGTTAAATTTAAGAACTTGCACACAAAGCAACACTGGAGGTGACTATGACGAGCGCATTTTTCGCGCATGCGTACTAGGTTGCATTGTGCCGGCGGATAGAGGGATCGGGGGTCTTAAACGACCACTGTGTGTGTGTGGACAAGGTTAAGGTTAGGTGGGATTTACCCTGGATAACCTCAGCCTGCTTAGTGTAGAAGGGGCCTTAAAGTCGTATTAAGATTCAAAGATCAGCGAGGTGTCTCATCGCTAAATACAGTTAGGCTATTAAAGGGGCTAAAAATCATGTTATGAGATATTTTAATGGCAAAAGTGTTGAGAGATGGAAACTTGTTCGTAGTTTACAAAAGCAACGAGCAGTGGGAGTGAGACTTAAAGCAATAGAGTAGTGCAAGATAGTGAGCGCTAGTTATGTAGGGCAGAGTAACAAGTAGATCAAAGGAGTTATTTGTAGTGTACCCATGAATGGGACAATGATGGAGCTTGAGGCATATCTAAAAGGATGTCAACTGAAAGGAGCAAGGTGATAAATCACAAAAGATAGTTAGTGTACTGTTGGAGATCGAGGGGGAAATGGTGTCAAAAAAGGTTTCTGTTGATTTCTTGAGCTACAACAGGGGTGTCAAACTCATTTTAAATCGGGGGCCACATGGAGAAAAATCTATTCCAAAGTAAAAAATAAAATAACATAAAGACAACTTCAGATGGTTTTCTTTGTTTAAAAATAGAACAAGCACATTCTGAAAATGTACAAATCATAATGTTGTTGTTTTTTTTTTCCACACTTACAGGACTACATGCTTCCATCTGTTGAAAAGATCTATGGAGATGATGATTTCATTTTCCAGCATGATCCAGCAGTGCCAAAACCACCAGTAACTGGTGTACTGACCATGGCATTACTGTCCTCGATTGGCCTGCCAACTCCCCTGACCTGAACCCCATAGAGAATTTGTGGGGTATTGTGAAGAAGAAGCTGAAAGACACCAGACCCAATAATGCAAATGAGCTAAAGGCCGCTATTGAAGCATCCTGGGCATCCATAACACCTCAGCAATGCCACAGGCTGATTGCCTCCATGCCACGCCACATTGGTGCAGTAATTCGTGCAAAAGGATTCCCAACCAAGTACTGAGTGCATTAATTGACATTTTCAAATGTTTGATTTTGTTTTGTTGTTATAAATCTTTATTTTTTACTTGGTCTGAGGAAATATTTTAATTTTTTGAGATGGGATTTTTGAGTTTTATTAAGCTGTATGCCATAATCAGCAATATTAAAATAATAAAAGGCTTGCAATATTTCAGTTGATGTGTAATGAATCCAGAATGTATGACATTTCCATGTTTTTAGTTGCATTACAGAAAATAAAGGACTTTATCACAATATTCTAATTTTCTGAGACAGTCCTGTACATGTTGTGGTTAATAGTATTGTATCTTTATTTGTCCTTATTTATACTTTCTGAATAAATTATGTGATAATATTTATCAGTCAACTCATTGGTGATTATTTTCAATCTATCAAGATCAAAAACTCAAATTACAGGATGTTATTTATGTAGTTTGCTCATTTTCCTTGACTGGTGCACTAACATCATGTGTTTTTTTGTTGTTGTTTTTTTTACATATGTAGCATCATCTACAACGATACAAAGAATTGCTATTGCAACATCTAGTGCAGTGGTTCTCAAATGGGGGTATGCGTACCCCTGGGGGTACTTGAAGGTATGCCAAGGGGTACGTGAGATTTTTTTAAAATATTCTAAAAATAGCAACAATTCAAAAACCCTTTATAAGTAAATAAAATAAATAAATAAATAAAAACCTATCTTTTTTTCCAAATAGTTCAAGAAAGACCACTTCAAATGAGCAATATTTTGCACTGTTATACAATTTAATAAATCAGAAACTGATGACATAGTGCTGTATTTTACTTATTTATCTCTTTTTTTCAACCAAAAATGCTTTGCTGTGATTAGGGGGTACTTGAATTAAAAAAAAATTCACAGGGGGTACATCACTGTCTCTATTTTATGCTGCTGCTGTCACATATACTGTATATACTGTAATATTGTACATGTGTTGTATATATTGTATATTGTATATATGTTATAGACATAATATAATATATCTGTATATATATTATTCTGTACACATATTATGTATATATTCGTATATATGTTAGATTTTTTTATCGCTATATTAGTCTATTTATACCTGCATTGTCCTTTCCATCCTTACACTTTCCATCATTGTAACTGAGCTACTGTGTTGAACAATTTCCCTTGTGGATCATTAAAGTTTGTCTAAGTCTAAGTCTAAGTCACTGAAAAAAGGTTGAGAACCACTGATCTAGTGAACACATTTAGAACAGCAGTTTCTTTCATTAAAACATTTCTGCTCATTTTTATGCTTAGTAGACTCATCCTGCGGGCCGGATAAAGCCTGTTTGCGGGCCGTACGTTTGACACCCATGAGCTACAATGTTTGAGAATATTTCCCGAGGCCCATGAGATGCTATACAACTGTCAGAGGTTTGGCCAAATATGCAAAGAAAAGCTCAAGTGGTGAGGATCATGAATACACAAAGTGTACTGTGGTACAACTCAGATGCTGCAATCATGGTGAGGATATTGGTGTGGCTTACAGTGGGTGTGAGGTGATGAAAAAGCAAAATGAAGGACAGCAGTTTAATAATACTCTTAGTAATACTCTTCCATATCAGTAGGTGGCAGCAGGTAGTTAATTGCTTTGTAGATGTCGGAAACAGCGGGAGGCAGTGTGCAGGTAAAAGGGTGTCCAATGCTTAAACCAAAAATAAACAAAAGGTGAGTGCCCCTAAGAAAAGGCATTGAAGCTTAGGGAAGGCTATGCAGAACGAAACTAAAACTGAACTGGCTACAAAGTAAACAAAAACAGAATGCTGGACGACAGCAAAGACTTACTGTGGAGCCAAGATGGCGTCCACAATGTACATCCGAACATGACATGACAATCGACAATGTCCCCACGAAGAAGGATAAAAACAAAGTAGATGCGGGAAATATCGCTCAAAGGAAGACATGAAACTGCTACAGGAAAATACCAAAAAAAGAGAAAAAGCCACCGAAATTGGAGAGCAAGACAAGAAGTAAAACACTACACACAGGAAAACAGCAAAAAAAATCCAAATAAGTCACGGCGTGATGTGACAGGTGGTGACCGTACACTTACTTTGAGACAAGAGCTATATTGATGCATGCTTGGTTATACTTTAAATTCATATCCAACAATTGCGACAACGACTTTTTTCTGTCAACTGAGTTTCGTGGTTTAATGATTTCTGCTGGTGGTATGCCTCTGGATTTTGTCAACACAAAAAATGTGCCATGGCTCAAAAAAGGTTGAAAATCACTGGTTTAGATAGAGTACAGCAGAAAATTACATATGCAAAAGCTTTGAAAATGGTCAATTGTAAAACGGGGAGAGGAGTACAAGGAATAGGAGGGAACTGGAAAAGGGAAATCAACAGAAAATCGTAGTAAAACTGCTAGCAAGACAAACACTTAAATGGCACTTTTTCAATGGAATTAAATAAATGTTTTTTGTTCAATTCAAAGTGCATTTGTGTTACACTAAAAGTGTCAAAATGAGGTATTTTCACATAATGAATAGTTCACACATGTTTGACATGAATTAGTGGTATTTCATTGGTGTGTTCCACTTGGTCTGTGGAGGTATAGCCACCATCATTTAACTTGTTATGTGCCATTGTAGAATAGTGTACAAGTTTGAAATGTGTGTACACACACTACTCACACTGACTTTCACTTTCAGTTGCAGCTCATCATGCATTTCAATTTCTTTCTTTGCTGTCCTCCCATGGCTGAGGGCTTTCACATGCAGATGTGCAGTTGTTGGCTTTTCACCTTCCTGCTGTTGGCGCTCCCGCTGTGTATTAGCATGAGATCAGACTGCATTGTGATGCTGCACAGATTGTGAAATACCCATTTCCCCCTAACTGTGGCCCTCTGCTCAGGGGGAAATGGTGGGTCGGGGGTTGAGACGGGGTAAGCTGCTTGTGTGAATAAAACTATTCACGTGTTCATCACAAAAGTTAAACATTGCAGTAGAAATAGTCTCCGGGGTAATTTAAAGTAAAGCTAACTAGCAAATAACACGGGGAAGCGAGGCCGCCACTCCTTACGCAAATCACGCACTATGCGTAGGGTCCCGCGATCTGTGTGGGGCCCCATTTTGCATGTAAAATGTTCATTAATGAATAACATAATGAAATCGTATTGCTAGCCCCTTTCTGCTCCTTCACTGATACAAATAGACAAGTAAATTTCTCTTTCAAGTGTCACCATCCCCCATGGGGTATCGTGTACATTCACCTGTCTTCTATGATGTACTGGGTTTGAATCCTGTGGTACAAATGCATTTTAGTTTTGTTAAATGTTATTATTTTAAACACAAAACTCTTTCTTTCCCATAAAATTGTCGTAGTCCAAAACATGCATCAATTAAATTCAAGCTTGTGCCAAATAGTAGAAAAACCAGGGGACCCGATTTAGCCAGAGGCGACCTTTCATAGAACGTATTTGATGTTTTTATTTTTAATTGAGGTGAAATACATTGTTCATGCTGAATGTATTCCTGATCTAAAATTAATTCAACTTGACACACTTACTTAATAAATAAAGCAAATTAAATATATTCATGTAAAATGATTGAAACAGTGACATTTATTGAGTGTCTTATTAGCATTTTTGCCATTTTAAGACAAATTCAGTATGCTAAACGCCTGGTAGGGATATTTTCCTAGCTTGTTTTCTGTGAATTCATTAAAGGCCTACTGAAATGCGATTTTCTTATTTAAACGGGGATAGCAGGTCCATTCTATGTGTCATACTTGATAATTTCGCGATTTTGCCATATTTTTGCTGAAAGGATTTAGTAGAGAACATTGACGATAACGTTCGCAACTTTTGGTCGCTGATAAAAAAGCCTTGCCTGTACCGGAAGTAGCAGACGATATGTGCCTGACGTCACAGGTTGTGGAGCTCCTCACATCCGCACATTGTTTACAATCATGGCCACCAGCAGCAAGAGCGATTCGGACCGAGAAAGCGACGATTTCCCCATTAATTTGAGGGAGGATGAAAGATTTGTGGATGAGGAAAGTGAGAGTGAAGGACTAGAGGGCAGTGGGAGCGATTCAGATAGGGAAGATGCTGTGAGAGGCGGGTGGGACCTGATATTCAGCTGGGAATGACTAAAACAGTAAATAAACACAAGACATATATATACTCTATTAGCCACAACACAACCAGGCTTATATTTAATATGCCACAAATTAATCCCGCATAACAAACACCTCCCCCCTCCCATCCATATAACCCGCCAATACAACTCAAACACCTGCACAACACACTCAATCCCACAGCCCAAAGTACCGTTCACCTCCCCAAAGTTCATACAGCCCATATATTTCCCCAAAGTCCCCAAAGTTATGTACATGACATGCACATAGCGGCACGCACGTACGGGCAAGCGATCAAATGTTTGGAAGCCGCAGCTGCATGCGTACTCACGGTACCGTGTCTGCGTATCCAACTCAAAGTCCTCCTGGTAAGAGTCTCTGTTGTCCCAGTTCTCCACAGGGCAATGGTAAAGCTTGACTGTCATCTTTCGGGAATGTAAACAATGAAACACCGGCTGTGTTTGTGTTGCTGCAGCCGCCCGCAATACACCGCTTCCCACCTTCTTTGCTGTCTCCATTGTTCATTGAACAAATTGCAAAAGATTCACCAACACAGATGTCCAGAATACTGTGGAATTTTGCGATGAAAACAGACGACTCAATAGCTGGCCACCATGCTGTCCCAAAATGTCCCCTACAATTTGTGACGTCACGCGCAGACGTCATCATACCGAGACGTTTTCAGCAGGATATTTCGCGCAAAATTTAAAATTGCACTTTAGTAAGCTAACCCGGCCGTATTGGCATGTGTTGCAATGTTAAGATTTCATCATTGATATATAAACTATCAGACTGCGTGGTCGGTAGTAGTGGGTTTCAGTAGGCCTTCAAATAAATACATTAAGAAGAATTGAATTGTATTACCCTGCCTTCTGCCCGATTGTAGCTGAGATAGGCTCCCGCGCCCCCCGCGACCCCAAAGGGAATAAGCGGTAGAAAATGGATGGATGGATGGATGAATTGTAATACTTGACACCCTATCTTATAATTGCAGTTATTATGAGATTAATGACAAAAACACACTTTTGAAAATGAGCTAGTTTACAGCACAGTAGCCTGAGGCACTCTAGGATTTAGCTATGGAGGACACACTTTAACACACATGAAGCCTTCTTATGGGTTAACCTGGTCAAATTCCACCATTATAAATTAAATCGCTCCTTATACTGCAAGCAAAGCACTACTAATGTGTGAATTAAATAGTTTAATACATGTTTTTCAATATACCGTCTCCACAAAGTCAATTTACACTGACAAAAACACGCCAGTAGATGGCAGTGTCTGACAACGCCCTCATTCTATAGTATTCCAAAACGGATGTCATATAGTAACCTACATATCTCTATGACAATCTATTTAAAAAAGAAACACTTAAAAAACATGGTCGACTACACATAGGATACATTTCAACCCGTTTTATATTGTTTCATTATTAGCACTATATACATGAATTACTGGCGTTATTTGTTGATTGCGCCATGACAGACAGCGGGAGACTCAGTGGGCGGGACTTCCGGGGCCAGCCCACCTGCAGGAGAGGCACCTGGATGATCTAACAACACAACAGACAAGACCACGGAACAGAAAACACTTTTCAGGACAACATAAGATAAATTATTCCTCTCTTTTACATGGAACTTTTTTCGCTTTGCCGTTTCCATTTTTTTGGAGTTGCAACCGCCGTTTAGTGGATTTTCCTTCTTTTTTTTTTTTTTCTTTTTTTTTTTTTTAAACTACAACGATGCTCATGCACAGGTGAGTAGAGACTTAAATGATTGTAACAAAATAGTTACTTTTTTAATTACCTTTTTGCCCGTTTGTAGGGTTTTAAAGATCGTGTTTCTGGCTTTGATGTGTCTGCATGAATCTGATGCCATCCCCACTTCAGGTCAGGACCATTTACATTTTCTGCATGCATTGTGCCTGTTTTAGTTAAATAACACCGTTTTAAAACTATTGCAAATGCACGATAGTAGAACTAATCATTAATATCATTTATCTTCCAGTTGATATTTTTCAGCAAAAAAAGGTGCATTTCAAAAATAAAAAATATCTGTGAACAATGAATTTACTCCAGCAGTCAGATTCAAGAAGTAAAACTACTACATTGCAGATTGACTACACACACATAGTGAACTATTGCATGTATTTCGGTAATTTCTTAATAATGTTGATGATTACGGCTTAAAAATAATACAAAAATAAAACAGAATATTATATTTTTTTAAGTATTTAAAAAAATGGTTTGTGCATTTCTTAATGTGAATTGAACTCCTAAAAATAAACTGTTTACAATATTCTAATAATTGAGATGCACATTTACATTTAACCTCCTCAGACCAGGAAAAATAAACTTTCAGGAAACATGTATTTTGTTTTCTATGCAATGTCCTCTGCAGTGGACAATGGTATACTCTTTAAATACTTTAATTAGATATACTATATTAAGTTGGGTGTGTCAGTCATGTTGTGAATATATACCACAAGAAGCGGTTTTTCTTCTTGAGTACACATCAATATACAGTATTTTTGCATTTTGTTGCATTTTAATGAAAAAGTAGTTGTACATCCTCAAATCCACTGTAGAGGACATTGTATAAATGTGTTGGTTACTGTATCTTCAAAGTGACTACCAAAACCCACTATTGGTTACACATTCATTTTCTTCCTTTTTGAAAACACAGTAACTGTATCGGTAAATATAAAAACCTGCTCGTCAGTATGGCAGCCTTTCTGGAAAGCCCACAATGTCCTCTAAGCAGCAGAGCAATTGTTATTTCTGTGAAGTGTTTTGCATTTGAAAAAAGGCTTATCACTGACCAAATGCATCATGTCAGTTTTGCTTTATTAGACTCAACATTTTTCCAACTTTTTTGCACCCCTGCAGTACATTTCCCATTCAAAACGTCATGGTTTCATACAATTTTGCTTAACATGCCAGCATTCCCCGCTACCCTGAAAGGGACAAACAGTAGAAAATGGATGGATGGATGAAATCTGAATGTGATTTTCTTTTCAGGGTGCGAGGCAGACGGGTGCAGCAAAGGCCAGACTCCTGCATTCCCTTTGTTGTCCTCCTCCGAGGGAAACTCACAGCAGCCCTCTCAGGACTTGTTAGATCAGTTTACCCAGGTGAACTCGCCAAATAACGCAGACCGTAAACACCGTGATGCCAGTGCCGTCATGCCCTTCGTCGGCCTCACCAACAGTAAGTAATAGTATGCTTCTTTTCTTCATGTTTGTTAAAAGTTCTAAGAAAGGGTAAATGAAGTTAAACAGACCTTGTAAGTATTTCATTGTATGGAAATCCTGTAAGTTTTTGGCACAAAAACTCAGGGTAGAAAAAAAAAAGGTTTAAGTGCGGTTCTGTGTTAGTTTTAGTGCATTTCTGTTACTTTCAGACGTTTGTTCAGACCATTTGCGTTTGTCTGCTGATGCAAAGCAGAGGCGCAGCAGGAATGTGCCGTCGAATGGTTGAATGCTTTTCGTCACAGATTACAGATGTGCTGCCACCACACAGACTGGGACCCTAAATAAATCTAAACTTTTAACAGTGTCTTGATCCTGTTGTGATCTTTAGTGTAAATCTACATGCATTTAGGAGCTGTAACAGAAAGCAGATAGAGCAGGGTGTTCAAAATGCAGCATGGAGGCCATTTTTGACCCTCAGCCTGTTTTTTTTATTGTAAATATCTAATTAACTCAGCATTATTTAGATAATTTGCCTCGTCAGCAATACCAAAGTGAATATATTTTGTTCTGATAGTTTAGCTTATATTGACCGATATTGGATTGCTTTAAACATCTTTTATCAGTCCCTCTAGGAGTTCATGGTTTTGCAATTGCGCCAATTCAACCAATCCCCGCAAAATAATGCGTGGCCTCGCAACTTTGTCCAATTCCGACAACTTCCTTGCACATTTTGACCAATCAGTGTCAATTTTGCCAAAATAATTTGTCTCTGAGCAGCACTCAAACACAAACATTACCTGTCTAATCAAAAGTTATGTTTGTTTCTTGGGTAGACAAAGCAGTAACGGCAACTTTATTGCTCGAATGGCACAATTGTTCTCCCGCGTAGCTTTAGACCTACTTCCAGTTCCTGTCTATGGCGCCTAACCTTCTGGGTAATTTAATATATAAACATTAAGCGACATACCTAAGTCTTCACTGCCCAGTTTGTATGTATTCATACATGTCCATGGATGTTCTCATTCATCCTGGTCATTGTGTTCTAAGGGCATTCAATCGGTGGCAACTGGACTGTTTGGTTTGTCTTAGAAGTTGAACCATCCTTGCCCAGGCACACTCTCCTGGTTTTGGTCTATAAGTATTTGGGTTTTGGCACCAGCTTGTAGACTAGATCTGACCTATCTAAGTCTATGAGCATGAACTGAGGAGAAACGTCTTCTAAGACCAACCAAACAGTCCAGTTTCGATCGACTGAATGCCCTGAGAATTTATTCATAGAGTTAGTGTGTTCAACATTTATGTGTCTAGAGTAAGACAGTTAAGAACATATTTTCATTTGCCATGTTGACCTAACAAAGATGCAGCGTTAACATGACCAACATTTTAAAGTGTGATTATTATTTCTCATTGTCTCTTTTTTACCAGCAAACAAATACCACTATGTATTGTGTTTAACAGTTTACAAATGTTCTTAATGTGCAGGAATAAATGTGTTGGAATATAAATGAATGTTTAATATGGACAAAACGTTTTCAAGTAGACAATAGGGAAGGATTTGATGGTGTTTCTTTCTGTAATTATAATTAGGGATGTCCTATAATGGCTTTTTGCCAATATCCGATATTCCGATATTGTCCAACTCTTTAATTACCGATACCGATATCAACCGATATATACAGTCGGGGAATTAACACATTATTATGCCTAATTTGGACAACCAGGTATGGTGAAGATAAGGTACTTTTAAAAAAAATTAATAAAATAAAATAAGATAAATAGATTAAAAACATTTTCTTGAGTAAAAAAGAAAGTAAAACAATATAAAAACAATTACATTGAAACAAGTAATTAATGAAAATGAGTAAAATTAACTGTTAAAGGTTAGTACTATTAGTGGACCAGCAGCACGCACAATCATGTGTGCTTACGGACTGTATCCCTTGCAGACTGTATTGATATATATTGATATATAATGTAGGAACCAGAATATTAATAACAGAAAGAAACAACCCTTTTGTGTGAATGAGTGTGAATGGGGGAGGGAGGTGTTTTGGGTTGGTGCACTAATTGTAAGTGTATCTTGTGTTTTTTATGTTGATTTAATTAAAAAAATTCAAAAAAAAAAACGATGCCGATAAAAAACCCCGATACCGATCATTTCCGATATTACATTTTAACGCATTTATCGGCCGATATTATCGGACTTCTCAAATTATTACTATTATTAGTGATATTTAATTAAAAAAGTACAGTAATTTTACACTAAATATATGCCATCTAATGTCTACTTTTAAGTCTGTCTGGTATAAAATTAGTAAAACATCAATACAGTAACTGTTTTCCAATTCTTGTTGAAATCATATGCTTTTTTTAGGTTAAGGTTACAAGAAAAGCTGAAAACATCGACAACAAATTCACAAATGGATTCAATGTTGTTGAAAAAAAAAGCCCCAAAACATTGCAACTTTTGTCGCTACTTTCTGAAAAAGCTGCCACAAATTCAGACATTTTTGGCCAATCCCCAAAAACCTTCGAAAGCCTGCGTTGACTGTTTTATCTATAAAATGTATATGCCCCTCAGTGGAAAAACTGTTTATTAAATATTTATGTTCTTTTCCTTCACCTCCTAGGTGCTGAGCAGAGCCGAAGCTGTTGTAAGAATGGAGGGACTTGTATTCTGGGCAGCTTCTGTGCTTGTCCTCCCTTCTTTACCGGCAGGAGCTGTGAGTACAACCAGCGCATCAGGTAACACAAAAACAACACAGCGCCCCATTACACCGCGTTTACCTTCACATTTGGAGACGCCTGACAGCCTTCAATGATCTTGTAGCCGAAACGCGTGTTTGCAGATAAGACATGTGATTTTTCTTCTTAACTGGACGAGGCAATTGTAAAGATTGTGTGTGAATGTTTGAAATGTAGTCATTTAAAAGTGGAAAAACATTGCCTGAATGTTTTGAATGAGTTTTGGTTGGAAGGATTTTGAATCAGTTGAGAAAAGTTAAAGGTAATGATGTGAATCTTACAGCAACTCACAATTCATCGATTCCGATTCTTGGGGTGATGATTTTTGACCAATTCTCACAATATATTATTTTGGTATGTAAATGACAATTAAACATTTTTCACAATAGATTACAAAAGCTCCTCTTAGGTAAGCACAGATATTGCTTAAAAAACATTTTTAAAAATACATTCTTGAAAATTTTATATTGGTTCAGAATCGCAAAAAAACAAGGATTGCCCTCTTTGTCAATAAGTCGTCAATAGGGATGTCCGATAATGGCTTTTTGCCGATATCCGATATTCCGATATTGTCCAACTCTTTAATTACCGATACCGAAATCTACCGATATCAACCGATATATACAGTCGTGGAATTAACACATTATTATGCCTAATTTGGACAACCAGGTATGGTGAAGATAAGGTACATAAAAAAAAAAAAATAAGATAAATAAATTAAAAACATTTTCTTGAATAAAAAAGAAAGTAAAACAATATAAAAACAGTTACATTGAAACTAGTAATTAATGAAAATGAGTAAAATTAACTGTTAAAGGTTAGTAATATTAGTGGACCAGCAGCACGCACAATAATGTGTGCTTACGGACTGTATCCCTTGCAGACTGTATTGATATATATTGATATATAATGTAGGAACCAGAATATTAATAACAGAAAGAAACAACCCTTTTGTGTGAATGAGTGTAAATGAGGGAGGAAGGTTTTTTGGGTTGGTGCATTAATTGTAAGTGTATCTTGTGTTTTTTTATGTTGATTTAATAAAAAACAAAAAAAACTAAAAACGATACCGACAATAAAAAAACGATACCAATAATTTCCGATATTACATTTTAACGCATTTATCGGCCGATAATGTCGGCAGGCCGATATTATCGGACATCTCTAGTCGTCAATAAAGATAATAGTTGTGTTTAAGGTAAATTTATACTTTTTTGAATTTCACATTGTTTTCTGCATGTAAAACTATAACAATTCTTTCTAAAAATGTGTATTGTATTTTCCGTAAGGAAAAAAATTTGCTTCGGTTTTTGTGCGGTTTCGTGTTATTCAACAGATTACTAACGAAACCTGAGTTACCACTGTAGATACATGTCGGTGCAGAATAACAACATATGCATCATTCGTCGTCATGCAATAGTGACAACACGACACCTCTTACCTATCAAATGTACTTATTATTATGTGTCATGCCAATTTGAAACAAAATACATGTTATATTTGTTGCATATATTACAGGAACACGACTGCCTGATTTTATGTGCCACAACACATACATTGTCCTTTCTCTGTCTGTGTAGGCGCTGTGGTTTGATTCCGCATGGTGAATGGGTCCGTAAGGGCTGTTCCTACTGCCGCTGTGGTTATGGTTTCTTGCACTGCTTCCCCCACGTCTTTCATAACGACTGCGGTATGTATGTCTGAAAGTCCGCATAGTTACACATTGTCGTCGTACCAGCATCTTGTGAGGGTATCTCCACACTCAAGTGTTTTTCATGTTTATTGAAACGCGTTTCGGTGTGGCTGAGGGGAGAGCGGTGCATGTGCAAAGAGGCCCATCAAAGTGTTCTCAGTTAAGCCTCGTTGAGCATAAAGGCCGTATGAAAGGCTCGCTCATTTGCATTTCAAGACTCAAAGATCCTGCCCTAAAATATTCCACTACGGCAGAAAAAGAAGACTCGTATCATTCTCGGAAACTCCCGCAGTACAGGTAAATTTACATAACTACACCATGTCATTCTATACCATGATGGGCAGCGAAACACAAAAAACAGGAAACGCCCAATCTCCTTCTCCGTCTGACAGGCTGACACTCCTTGGTAAACAAACCCTTACTCTGCTTTGCATCAAAGTCTTGTCTTCTTGACACAGTTGGATTACCATAAAGAAATGTATATCCCTGCAAGCGGCAAATACTCTTTTTTCACAAATGGTTGGCGTTATTGTTGAAGAGTTACGGTAGTTTAAAGTACCAGGAGAATGAAAAAGCAAGTTGCCTCTATATTGAAGCTATTATCACATTTATCTGATGTATAACACTGAAAGACTTACAAAGTTAGCGAGTAAATAGATATGATCAAAATAGTATCAATCTCACGAACATTCCCGAGCCATTTTGAGAGATAATGAGCTAGCCAGTCTCTTGGTTGCATGACGTAGAGGTAGGAACCACAGATCCCTTCCCTACCATCAACAATGCAAATCATGCAGACTTTGAGAGCCAATAGCGATTACTTTAGGAACAATTATGATCCAGAAACGTATATTTTTGATCCTAAATACAAAGTGATGAGCTACAAGTTTTAGAAGCACTGCTACACAGATCCAGCTTTAGTGAAACACTAAACATCATGTCACAGTATTGCTGAGTGCTAAACAAGAAATACAAACTACAAACGTGATAAAAATGCTCTCACATCGATGATGACTGTTTGGATGTCCATATCTTCCCGTTTATATGAAGAATTAATCATGATGCCCATAAAGGTTTAACAAGGGAAAGTCTCCCTGCAATCACTGTATGTTTGTCTCCATCTCCGAGTATGAATTGAATGTCACAGATGAACAACCTCTAGATTCAAGGCTAAAACCTCCTAATATTTAGATGAATGGCATTATTTATATTCTAGAATAGCTTTGACGAGCCGAGACGTGGTGATGCGGGGGCGGCAGGACATTGCTGCCCACTCACAGTAAAGTGCTGCTAAAAATAGTTTGTCTGCGTTAGCGCTTATAATAACATCGGTAATATTTGGTTAATAGTCAGGTCATGATATGTATGGAGAGTATTGATGGCATGTTTTGGATCGTTATTTAGAGGGTTTTGTGGGCGGAATAATAATGTATTTATTTATTTACAACTTAGAATGCATTAAAAAAGAAAAACATATGTGTTCATGTCTGACATAAGGATTGTGAATGATAGACAGCGCCTATCTGTCTAATTTGTGCATATTTCCAGTATGACTGAACTGATACTCCAGTGATGTCACTCTACGGAAATTACTGAAGACGTTCGGAGAGGAACATTAAAAATGGCTGACTGAATTTGTGGCATTTTGTGATGTGTAGACAGTATTTTCACACACTTTGCGAATTGTAAATACAATTGGATTTGGTTTAATGATTACAATGAAACACAAATAAGCATATAAAGTCAACTTGTTTTCCACTCTACTGGTACTTTAACAATAGCTTTGGTGTCATCAATAAAATACATTTAAGAAGTTGGTAGGGTCGGTGTTCTGGCAAGACGTGCTCCCTTTTGGAATGTATACACCCCGGAACATAAATTTTAATCCCAGGAATGTACAATGATTACCCTAAGTAACATTATATTTTGTATTTTGTCACTGAGTATAGATGTTTAACACTACAAACTATTAAACCGGGGTCTCCACCCAGTAGTTTGTGAGTTACCTGATTTTGAGAAGCTCACCAAAGTGTGAAAGAAAATTTGCTTAAACTCAGTATTTGTATAACTATTCAATTCAAACATGAAATTACCACTAAATAGCATAAAGGCAATAACCACACTGTGTAAAGATCTGCTTTGTAAAAACAGCGCAATTCAAATGTTGCCAGTCATGTAATACTATATACAATACTAACTTTATTAATTTTGAAACCCACATTTTTAAACAGGAATGATTTTGTCTGTTTTTTTCTGTTTCTTTGTTTTCTGTTTTAAGGTTAATGACTGATATTGTATGTGTCTGAGTTTTTAGAAAAGCGCTTTAATATTAAATGTATTAACATTGTGATTATTATTTTTATTATCATAAAACACAAAACCCTTTGTCAAAGTACCAGTAGCTCAAATAAAGATTAAAAACCTGCACTGGAAATAAATGCATACTAAAATATAAAAAGCAGACAAACATTTTTAGTACAACATATCATTTTTAAATACTAACATTTTGTTAATGTTCTGGCAGAACAAGCGGACTCCCCTTGTTTGGGTTGAAATAGTTATGAAAATAAACATTACAAAAATAAATAGCTGTCGGCCATTTTTCATATTGTAAAAGTACTGTAGATCTAAGAAGAAAAAGGCTAGGGACCCTCTTATTAAACAATAACATTTATGATTTAGCAGCTGGGATAGGCTCCAGCCCCCCACCGTGACCCCGATAGGGACATGCGGTAGGAAATGGATGTATGGATGTCAAAAATCAAGTGGCCTAGGGCATGCTGGGGGCACTTTTTGTTTTCCAACACAAAAAATATAACTTAAAAAAAATCATACATATCATATAATCATATTTATATATATATATATATATATATATATATATATATATATATATATATATATATATATATATATATATATATGTATGTATGTGTGTATATATATATATATATATATATATATATATATATATATATATATGTATGTGTATATATATATATATGTATATATATATATGTGTATATATGTATATACCGGTATATATATATATATGTGTGTATATATATATATATATATATATATATATGTGTATATATATATGTGTATATATATATATATATATGTGTGTATATATATGTATATATATATATATATATATATATATACAGTATATACATACATATATGTATATGCATATATATATATATATATATATAAAATCATACATTTGATCGTTTAACGAATTAATAATCTTTGAAGTCTTAATAGTTTGTAGACTGAAATATGTACAGTACAGGCCAAAAGTTTGAACACACCTTCTCCTCATTCAATGCGTTTCCTTTATTTTCACGACTATTTACCGTATTTTCCGCACTATAAGGCGCACCGGATTATTAGCCGCACCTTCTATGAATTACATATTTCATAATTTTGTCCACCAATAAGCCGCCCCGGACTAAAAGCCGCGCCTACGCTGCGCTAAAGTGAATGTCAAAAAAACGCTGCGCTAAAGTGAATGTCAAAAAAACAGTCAGATAGTTCAGTCAAACTTTAATAATATATTGAAAACCAGCGTTCTAACAACTCTGTCCCAAAATGTACGCAAATGTGCAATCACAAACATAGTAAAATTCAAAATGGTGTAGAGCAATAAATAGCAACATAATGTTGCTCGAACGTTAATGTCACAACACACAAAATAAACATAGCGCTCACCTTCTGAAGTTATTCTTCATTCGTAAATCCTTCGAATTCTTCGTCTTCGGTGTCCGAATTGAAAAGTTGCGCAAGCGTGGGATCCAAAAATGGCCGGTTCCGTCTCGTAGAAGTCATCGGGAGTCAGTGTCGCTGTTGTTGTGCAGCAGTTCTGTGAATCCTGCCTTCCGGAAAGCTCGGACCACAGTTGTGACCGAAACTATCTGCCCAGGCATTTACGATCCACTGGCAGATGTTGGCGTATGTCGTCCGGCGCTATCTGCCCGTCTTAGTGAAGGTGTGTTCGCCTTCGGAGCTGTGTGAAAAAAGCCACCCGGCCTCTTCGCGTAAACTTCCCTTAACCACTCGCTCATCTTTTCTTCATCCATCCATCCCTTCGAGTTAGCTTTTATGATGACGCCGGCTGGAAAGGTCTCTTTTGGATGGGTGGAAGTTAGCATGGCAAGCTAGAACCACAGTGAAGGATGACTCCTCATTCCCTGTGGTGCGAATATTCACCGTACGTGCTCCCGTTCCACAGTGCAGTTCACAGGAATATCAGTTGCTGTGAAATACGGTAGTAATCCGTGTGCGGATGGAGAGATTGCGTCTTTTTATGATCCGGATCCTTGTCGCGTAGTAGGAGCCATTTTGTGGTCTTTACAGATGTAAACAGGAAATGAAACGTACGGTGATATCCGCGCGTTTTTTCTTCTTCTTCCGGGGGCGGGTGAAGCGCTTCCTGTTCTATGGGGGCGGGTGCTTTCCTTGGCGGTTGCTTGCGTAGAAGAAGAAGCGCTTCCTGTTCTACCGGGAAAAAAGATGGCGGCTGTTTACCGAAGTTGCGAGACCGAAACTTTATGAAAATGAATCGTAATAAAGCGCACCGGGTTATTAGGCGCACTGTCAGCTTTTGAGAAAAATTGTGGTTTTTAGGTGCGCCTTATAGTGCGGAAAATACGGTACATTGTAGATCAGGGGTAGGGAACCTATGGCTCTAGAGCCATATGTGGCTCTTTTGATGACTGCATCTGGCTCTCAGATAAATCGTAGCTGACATTGCTTAACACGATAAGTAATGAATAATTCCGCTAGTAATTACAGTGTTAAAAATAACCACTTATAAACCAGACTACAAAGCCATCAGCAAAACCATGCAGCACCAGAAGTCACATTAATGGTAAGAAGTATTTTATTTATTATTGGTTAGCTTCACAATAAGACCTTTATTAAAAAGAATAAGAAACGTATTATACTCTAAAAATGTTGGTCTAATTAAAAAATGCATGTATTTAGTTGTATTCAGTGTTAACATTTTTTATACGGCTCTTACGGAAATACATATTAAAATATTTGGCTTTCATGGCTCTCTCAGCCAAAAAGGTTCCCGACCCCTGTAGATTGTCACTGAAGGCATCAAAACTATGAATGAACACATGTGGAGTTATGTACTTAGCAAAAAAAGGTGAAAAAAATGAAAACATGTTTTATATTCTAGTTTCTTCAAAATAGCCACCCTTTGCTCTGATTACTGCTTTGCCCACTCTTGGCATTCTCTCGTTGAGCTTCAAGCACACCTGTGAAGTGAAAACCCTTTCAGGTGACTACCTCTTGAAGCTCATTAAGGGAGTGCCAAGAGTGTGCAAAGCAGTAATCAGAGCAAAGAGTGGCTTTTTTGAGGAAACTAGAATATGAAACATGTTTTTAGTTATTTCATCTTTTTTTTCATAGTCGTGAAAATAAAGAAAACGCATTGAATAAGGCGTGTCCAAACTTTTGGCCTGTATTGTATATTAAATGACAAAATACAAAAACACAGTGTTATTTAGTGTAACGATTGTACTCCCGTGAAAGGTTCCTTCAATGTGCAATTACATGTCTGCATTCCTTGGATTCATGGGCAGATGATGGGGATGTATCAATTCCAGTAGGGAGCACGTACCGGTGCAGTACCACCTGTACTGCTATATGCATTACTTTCTTCAGGGCGAGGACAACGTACATACTGAACAATGTACAAGCTAGACATATGCTATAAGTGTCCTTAATTGAACAATATTGCAGTTTAAAACACAAGTATCAAATGATCAAAGTTACATATTACTTTCAGAAATGAAAGTTTCCATGGAAGAAGCATATTAAAATAGTATCCAGTGACAAACTCATCTCATTCAACTTGCTGTGGCACGACTTATTGAATTATTGTGGCCACTAGTTGGCAACAAAAACAATTCCTACTCCCCTTAAAGTCAATTAAAGATATCAGTCCATTTCAAATGGTTGACAATAAATAGGTTAGTGTTTTTCATACGTACCTGCCATTGTCTCTGTTTGACTAATTTTACTTGAGCAAACCTTTTCTGACATTCCACTCTACAAAATACTTAAAAATATGTATGATTCCTGCTGATATTGTATCGGATCAATATCAGTACCCAAAGCTCAAATATCGGTATCATATCGGAAGTAAAAATGTTGTGTTGGGACACCCTCTGATTTGAAAGTAAGGACTTTGATGGTTACTGTAAATGTGAAAAGGTACAGTACAGGCCAAACGTTTGGACACACCTTCTCATTCAATGTTTTTTTTTTTTTTTTCATGAATATTTACGTTATATATTGTCACTGAAGGCATCACAACTATGAATGAACACGTGGAGTTATGTACATAACAAAAAAAGATGAAATAACTGAAAACATGTTTTATATTCTAGTTTCTTCAAAATAGCCACCCTTTGGCCTGATTACTGTTTTGCACACTCTTGGCATTCTCTCGATGTGCTTCAAGAGGTAGTCACCTGAAATGGTTTTCACTTCACAGGTGTCAAGATGTAGTCACCTGAAATGGTTTTCACTTCACCGGTGTCATAGTTGTGGTGCCTTCAGTGACAATCTACAAAGTAAATAGTCATGAAAATAAAGAAAACTCATTGAAATGAGAAGGTGTGTCCAAACCTTTGGCCTGTACTGTATATGTACACTGGACAAGAGTAAGAACTGTTGAAAGGGCTAAATGAATATTATTGTCATGAAGATTACTCCTGACATGGGCTGGCCTTGCTTGTTTTTGACATGTATCAACTAAAAGGGCAGTTTGTAACCTTTATGCGGCTACCAAAGGGCACCAACATTCCAAAGTGTTGTAAGCATTATTATATTTTCAGGCTTTGAACACGAAAACTTCTCCCCATGTAACACACACACATTGGCTTTCTTTGTTGTCAGCTACTGATAGCGATCAAGCAAAGGTGAGCCACTCACATTAGCACTGAATGTACAGTACAGGGGTCCCCAAACTTTTTGACTCGGGGGCCGCATTGGGTTAAAATATTTTGGCCGGGATCCGGGCTGTGTGTGTGTGTATATATATATGTATGTATATATATGTGTGTGTGTGTGTGTATATATATATATATATATATATATATATATATATATATATATGTATATGTGTGTGTGTGTGTGTGTGTGTGTGTGTGTGTGTATATATATATATATATACATACATACATATACATACGGTATATATATATATATATATATACATATGTATGTATGTGTGTGTGTGTATATACACATACATACATACAGACATTATAAACAAAGAGAGGTAACTAACATGGAAGCGGTCAGACAAAAAAAAACTTGAGATTTTCCGCGGGCCGCAATTTGGATGCTGGCGGGCCGCATTCGGCCCGCGGCCCGTAGTTTGGGGACAGTATATTCTATCATAACAACATATTATAACAACAACATGAGTGCAAATTGTTAGTTGCTTCTCTTGGGCTGCATTTGTGTGTGTGCACACGCTGCCAGCGGTGAGTAACAAGCATAAACACCAGACTAATTTTGTTCTATTTTTGGCCAAAGTAAGACAAAAAAACAATCTGAAGTTGTCTTTATTTTTAAGTTTTAATGCCATGATTTTAAAAGTCCGGCCCGGGTGTGCACAGATTTTCCTCCATGGGGCCCCTGAGCTAAAATGAGTTTGACACCCCTGGTATATACTGTACATATGTATATCCAATCGTAGCTTAGCAGTTAGCACAGCAACTTAAATACTGTAAGGTTAAAATATGAAGTCTGAATACCTTACTTCTGTGATTTGCAGATGACTCGGAGGACGTGCACTGGTATCGTTCCTCCACCGCCAGGACGCTTCAGACCAGCTGTTTTCTGAACATGACCCTGCTTCTGACGCTTTATATTCTTCTATGATATTCTGTGCTGTGCAGAAACGAGACATTTCCAAAACTCTAACAGTATTGTAAAAAAAACTATTTATTTTATTCAAGGGTAATGCTTGATCAGCAGAGGAGAAAAATACCTCTAGGAACTGGCAAGCGCTCGTTGGTTCCTGATGAGTGAACCGTTTCAAGAGTAGCCATAAAGCTGATCGCAACAGACCAGCAACATCGTAATTCCTCATTCCGATGCTGGAAGAACACTGAGGAGGGTTCTGTACATAACGTTTTTATGAAAATCTATAATATTTTTTGGCTGCATTTTGTGAAGGATTTTTTTTTATTTTTTTTGTTATGAACTTAATGTGTTCTTGTCTGACAGACAAGCGACGTGACGTGACAGGGTAAAACATGTATGTATATGTATGCATCATCTGTTTATTAAAGCAAAATGTGTCTAAACTTATTTTCCAATGTTGTCTGTACTTGTGCCAAAAAAATGTTTGCTTCAAAATGGATGGGGGTATGAGACATTTTCAAAAAATACTCAATTTACGGAAGGAGTGGCTAACAAGCATCCAGACTTTTTAAATAAAAACACAAACAGTCATTTACTATGTAAATATTTACACCAACACTAATGACTCCAGTGATGGCTAAATGACGCCTCAGTGAGTGTATGGCACACTCACTAGCTGTATTGACACAGCTCTGATAATGTGTTAGTGTTTTGGTTATATTATATTTGACCTGCAAATAAATGTAATAGTTAACAAATATAAAAAATTTTTTTTCTTTTTAAAGGAATAGCTACCCAAAAAGGAAAGCATAGTTTTGTCATTAAATCAAAAATGTAGATTAAGTTTTTATTCCATTTGTGGTAAGGTCAGGTCAGGAGAATCAATGTTTTGGCGATCCATTTAACAATATTGGAATATCTTCAAATGAGCACACTGTAAAAGATCATTAAATTATATTTTATTGTGTTCACAAAATCTAGCTTTAGTCAATTTTGGTCTTAAAAATGCATTTTATCAGTTGACTGCATGTTGTCCACCACAGTGGAAATTTCACCAAGTCCTTGAAAAATGTATGTTTTTAGAGCAGGGGTCCCCAAACTTTTTGACTCGGGGGCCGCATTGGGTTAAAAAAATGTGGCCAGGGGCCAGTCTGTATATATATATATATATATATATATATATATATATGTATACACAAATATACATTGTCATTATAATCCGTTTTGTCATTTAACATCAATTAACATTGATGTTCATCAACATTTAACATTGTCACGTTATCGATGGCTGTGATGAGGTGGCGACTTGTCCAGGGTGTACCCCGCCTTCCGCCCGATTGTAGCTGAGATAGGCTCCAGCGCCCTCCGCCACCCCGAAGGGATTAAGCGGTAGAAAATGGATGGATGGACGTTATTGATGGGAAAATTCATTTTTAGACAATATGATTTGCCTGAGCGGTGTGGAGACACCAAGAGTAACAAGCGGTAGAAAATGGATTAGAAAGACAAGATTAAAAAAAAATAATAATAATAAAAAAATGTATTTTTAACTTGGGACTTCCTGTGGGCCGGATTTTGGATGTTGGGGACCCTGTTTTAGAGAATGAAGTTTTCGCATTCCTAGTACATGATAAAAAAACACTGGTAAACTACTGAGGGTTATCATAATTCTTGCATTAGAATCATCAAATCTACAACATATTAAAGATTTTAGCCTGTTTATAAAATGTTAACAAAAATAATCCTTTGCTTTTTCAGTTGTTTCTCTTGTTTGCTGCTAGTCGATCTCTACAAAACAAATGAAGACCAACCTGAGTGCACAGGAGCTCTTCTGAGTGAATAATGTACTTGCACGTTTTTTGACACTCTCCAATTTGACAAAGCAGACGCATTGCAAGTTTCAAACTGTATTTCCCCCGCTAATGTGCTTTCCTTCTGTTATCTGTCGGCGTTTCCAGTGAGACTCTCTCTTATCTCCACAATTTGGTGACGAGGCTTGGATTGACTCTCGGCCGCCGTCTTATCTTAAACACACATAACACATGTTCTTCTTCACTCTGTTGGTGTGCTATACCTCGTTTTAATGAAATAAGGATGATTAAACATAATTAAGCACTCAGTTTTGGGACACGGAACGGCAGAAGCTAGCATATCGGAAGTCAGTCTAACATTTTAAAAGTAGTCAACTGTTTTCTATACCGTGTGGTGCTTGACTTGTCTTGAACTCATTAAGTTTTTAAGTGAAACGAGTGGTTGTCACATCTATCATCTACAGTGAGTCATCTATCCCAGTGTGACTTCCCCAGTAGTCATGGTAGAGTGGGCGATACATGGATTAGTGTTGTCCCGATACCAGTATTTTGGTAACGGTACCAAAATGGGGACGATGTGGTGCGGTTGGGAGAGTGGCAGTGCCAGCAACCTGAGGGTTCCTGGTTCAATCCCCACCTTCTACCAACCTCGTCAAGTCCGGTGTGTCCTTGAGCAAGACACTTCACCCTTGCTCCTGATGGGTTGTGGTTAGCGCCTTGCATGGCAGCTCCCGCCATCAGTGTGTGAATGTGTGTGTGAATGGGTGAATGTGGAAATAGTGTCAAAGCGCTTTGAGTACCTTGAAGGTATAAAAGCGCTATACAAGTATAACCCATTTATTTTTCAATACTTTTCGGTAGGGATGTCCGATAATATCGGCCTGCCGATATTATCAACCGATAAATGCTTTAAAATGTAATATCAGAAATTATCGGTATCGTTTTTTTATTGTCGGTATGGTTTTTTTTTTTTTTTTTTATTAAATCAACATAAAAAACACAAGATACACTTACAAATAGTGCACCAACCCAAAAAACCTCCCTCCCCCATTCACACTCATTCACACAAAAGGGTTGTTTCTTTCTGTTATTAATATTCTGGTTCCTACATTATATATCAATATATATCAATACAATCTGCAAGGGATACAGTCCGTAAGCACACATGATTGTGCGTGCTGCTGGTCCACTAATAGTACTAACCTTTAACAGTTAATTTTACTCATTTTCATTAATTACTAGTTTCTATGTAACTGTTTTTATATTGTTTTACTTTCTTTTTTATTCAAGAAAATGTTTTTAATTTATTTATCTTATTTTTATTAATTAAAAAAAAAAGTACCTTATCTTCACCATACCTGGTTGTCCAAATTAGGCATAATAATGTGTTAATTCCACGACTGCATATATCGGTTGATATCAGTATTGGTTGATATCGGTATCAGTAATTTAAGAGTTGGACAATATCAGCAAAAAGCCATTATCGGACATCCCTACTTTTCGGTACTTTTTGATACTTTTCTAAATAAAGCGGACCACAAAAAATTGCATTATTGGCTTAATTTTAACAAAAAATCTTAGGGTACATTAAACATATGTTTATTATTGCAAGTTTGTCCTTAAATAAAATAGTGAACAATACAAGACAACTTGTCTTTTAGTAGTAAGTAAGCAAACAAAGGCTCATAATTTAGTCTGCTGACATATGCAGTAACATATTGTGTAATTTTCCATTATATTATTTTGTCAAAATTATTAAGGACAAGTGGTAGAAAATATATTATTAATCTAGTTGTTCATTTACTGTTAATATCTGCTTACTTTCTCTTTTAACATGTTCTATCTACACTTCTGTTAAAATGTAATAATCATGTATTCTTCTGTTGTTTGGATGCTTTACATTAGTTTTAGATGATACCACAAAATTGGGTATCAATCCGATACCAAGTCGTTACAGGATCATACACTGGTCATGTTCAAAGTCCTCATGTGTCCAGGGACATATTTCCTGAGTTTATAAACATAGTATAAATTAAAAAAAAAGAAAGATCATGCTGTGATGCCAAAAAATATCGATGTAATCATAGTAGTATCGACTAGATACGCTCCTGTATTTGGTATCAGTACAGTGGATGTTAACAATGGCGTTTGTTTACATTTTGACGCCGGTGAGCTACGGTGTGTAGTGAAGCATGTTTAGCTATTCTTTGTCCTGCAGGGATGATACTTGTAAGAAACTTACTCCATTTGGATTTGTGATTTAGGAGTAGCTAAAACACTGCAGACAGCGGACTTTAGCCATGTCTTAAAGCACCTCTTCCTGAAGGCGTTTCAGTGTTATAACTTCACCTTTAGCTTTAGTTTTTAAGCGAAAATGCGTCGGTTCTCTCTTTTCTGTCTACACACTGTGTCTGCTTGTAAGTACTCCGTGATTGTGTGCTGCCGAACATGCTCGTCTGCTCGTAAACCAGCAATGACACGACCACGACAGAGGCGACTGGGGGTGGTAGACCAGTACTTTTTAGAGGCGGTATAGTACCGAATATGATTCATTAGTATTGCGGTACTATACTAATACCGGTATACCGTACAACCCTAGATTGGATACCAAACAAAGCAAATGTCCACACTGTTTTTCAATATCATTGATTTTGTGATTTTGGCTTTAATTTGTTATCATGATCAGTATTGATGTGCGATACCACTGATATTCTTTCCGATCTAATACAAGTAAAATTCAGGCTGGTATCGGCGATACCAATCCAATACAGACACTTTGTGCAAATATACAGAATTAATGAAGTAATGTATTTCAAATGTTGCCGTTCTTGGGGCTTCGTCTTTAAACGATAAAACAAATCACAAGGTGAAATGATGGCTCATTCTACACTGAATGCATGATTTTATATATATTCAACTCTGTATGTAGGGTCTCCAAATAGCCTACAATAAAAGGATGCATACACTTGCTGTTTTGTAATACTGAGTGACTCTTTTATTTTCCAGTATTTTATTTATTGTTATTTAATCA
Organism: Nerophis lumbriciformis; assembly: GCF_033978685.3. NCBI lineage: Eukaryota > Metazoa > Chordata > Actinopteri > Syngnathiformes > Syngnathidae > Nerophis > Nerophis lumbriciformis. Next base: position 23,598,950 of record NC_084567.2, on the reverse strand, counting down.
ATCCAACAAAATAACACACAATAATACCATAATAATACAATTCCAATTCCAAAACCAAACCCGACCCAGCAACATTCACAATAGCAATCAACAGAGCAATTGAGAGGACACACAAATATGACACAAAACAATCCAAAAGTAGTCAAACAAAAATGAATAATATCAACAACAGTATCGATATTAATAAGAATCCCAACATAGCAGTGATTATAAATCCCTCATTTATATTATCATTACAGCCATTTATATAAAAAAAGAGGATACAATTAAAAAAAAAAAAAGAACAATAGTGTCACAGTGGCTTACACTTGCATCGCATCTCATAAGCTTGACAACACATTGAGTCCAATATTTTCCACAAAGATAAAATAAGGCATATTTTAGGTTCATTTAATAGTTAAAACTAATTTAAATAATGGATCCCATATTCCAATATATGACTCATTATTTTCTAAACTAAATGCAGTTTTTTCAACTGATATCATCTCCATAGATTGTGTATACCTGTCAGTATGTGTTGGACTCTTAACATCTATCCATTTTTTTTAAATTACTCTTTTTGTTACGATGCATATTTAAATAAATGCATTTTTACTCTTTGATGACATGTTACTAAATTGATGCAGATCACCAAGAATACAAGTTTGCAGTGTCATTGGGATGTTTATATTAAGGAATGTGATTGCTTCTTTTGTTGTTTTCAACCATAGCTCTTTTATTCTCCGACATTCCCACAATAAATGAACAAGGGTTCCCTAAGCTGTGATTTCATACATAACTTGCTATCTACTACACCAATTTTAAACAGCTGAGAATTGTATTTTAATTTTCTTGAACAAACAACAAACTGAACGACTGAGCACAGCACAGTGTGCCGCTGCGCTTGCACTTTACGAACTTACCAAGTTTCCCACAAATCACGTTTCATTTCGTCAAGATTTCAATGATTTACTTTACACTGTGTTCCTCTTAATGATATACAGTACGTCATCATCTCTAATAACTAAAGTATCACTATTTTGATTTGAGAATTGATATTACAGCATAAAAATCTGGTATCAGGGATAATAAATAAATAATGATAAATGGGTTGTACTTGTATAGCGTTTTTCTACCTTCAAGGTACTCAAAGCGCTGATGGCGGGAGCTGCCATGCAAGGCGCTAACCAGCAGCCATCAGGAGCAAGGGGTGAAGTGTCTTGCCCAAGGACACAACGGACGTGACTAGGATGGTAGAAGGTGGGGATTGAACCCCAGTAACCAGCAACACTCCGATTGCTGGCACGGCCACTCTACCAACTTCGCCACGCCGTCCCCATAATAATAGTTCAGTATCAATCAATCAATCAAAGTTTATTTGTATAGCCCTTAATCACAAGTGTCTCAAAGTGCTGCACAAGCCACAACGACATCCTCGGCGCAGATCCCACATCAGGGCAATACAAAATTCAACCCAATGGGTTACAATGAGAAACCTTGGAGGGGACCCCCCCCCCCGGAGTGGATCAATGTTGATAGTGTGAGAGTCCAGCCCATCGTGGGGCCAGCTGGAGATCATCTTGAAAGGAGACAAGTCAGCATCGCAGAGACGTCCCCAACTGAATGACAGATGAGTGGTCCACCCCGGGTCCCGACTTTGAACAGCTAGCGCCTCATCAGTGGTCACCTGATAACCTCTCCACGCAGTAGAGGGGGGCAGAGCAGAAAAGAGACGGCAGATCAACTGGTCTAAAAGGGGGGTCTATTTAAAGGCTAGAGTATACAAATGAGTTTTAAGATGGGACTTAAATGCTTCTACTGAGGTAGCATCTCTAACTGTTACCAGTAGGGCATTCCAGAGTACTGGAGCCCAAATAGAAAACACTCTATAGCCCGCAGACTTTTTTTGGGCTCTGGGAATCACTAAAAAGCCGGAGTTCTTAGAACGCAGATTTCTTGCCGGGATATATGGTACAATACAATCAGCAAGATAAGTGCACAGGAAGCCAGTGCAGGTGAGACAATACAGGCGTCATATGATCAAACTTTCTTGTTCTTGTCGAGAGTCTAGCAGCCGCATTTTGTACCAACTGTAATCTTTTCCCCACATTGCCCTGATGTGGGATCTGAGCCGAGGATGTCGTTGTGGCTTGTGCAGCCCTTTGAAACACATTGTGATTTAGGGCTATATAAGTAAACATTGATTGATTGATACTTGTATAGCGCTTTTCTACCTTCAAGGTACTCAAATCGCTTTGACACTATTTCCACATTCACCCATTCACACACAGTAGGGAGCCTCGGACAGAGTCAGACCTCTTGATCAGTTTATTAAGTCTGTTCATGTCTCTGACCGTGCTTCCCCCACCTCAACAAACGACAGCATAGCCACCACAGTGTCGTAAAAGGTGCGAAGCAGTGACCCGCACACCCCGAAGGACCTCAGTCTTCTCAAGAGGTGTAGGCGACTTTGATCCTTCTTGTACACAATGTTTAAATTGTGAGTCCAGTCCAGTTTATTGTTGAGGTGAACACAAGTATTTAATTGAGTGCACTATTTCTATACCTGATCCCTGGATCAGGTATAGTATGGTGTGGGTGGTGGAGCTGACCGCCGGAAGTCAATCACAAGTTATTTTGTGTTTTACTGGTGCTCAAGTGCAGGTGATTACGTGAACATCAGTCAACGAAGTCTGAGATGACTTCTTGGTATTCCGGCTCGATTCCCTCAGACACACATCCCACCACTGCGGAGTCGTCTGAGAACTTCTGCAAATGGCAGCGGTTGGAGTCATGCCTGAAGTCCGAGGTATAGATTGTGAACATGTAAGGTGAGAGCACCATCCCTTGGGGAGCCCCAAGCAGCAAACTACCACATCCGAAGAATAGTTACGCAGCCTCACATACTACGGCCTGTCGATGAGGTAGATAATGATCCATGCAGCCAGATGATGGTCTACTCCCGCCTCTTCCAGTTTCACCCGCAGCAGTGCGGGCTGGATGGTGTTGAAAGCACTGGAGAAGTCAAAGAACATGACTCTCACCGCACTTCCTGCAGTCCTAAGGTGGGTGAGGGCCCGATGGAGCAGGTAGATGATGGCATCATGCACCTCGATGCCTTGACAATAAGCAAATTGCAAGGGGTCGATTGTTGACACTGTCTGTGCGCGTAGGTGGCTGAGGATTATCCGCTCCAATGTCTTCACGGGGTGGGATGCAAGGGTAACAGGTCTGAATTGGTTTGGTGCCTTGGGATGAGGTGTTTTAGGAATTGGAACCACACAAGAGGTCTTCCAGAGTGTTTGGACTCTTTCCAGGCTCAGGCTCAAGTTAAAAATGTAATGGACCACAACAGTTAACTGGTCCACACATTCCCTGAGTAGCCTGGAACTGATGCCATCTGGGCCTGTAGTCTTCCTGACCATGTTCCTTGCCCTCGTCACTTGATCCAGACTGATGATGTTGGGTGGTTGATGGCTGGGTGCGGTGAACTGGGCTGGTGGGTCGTGGGGGGCTGTTTGGGAGGGGTTTGTTAGGAAGGTGTGGACCATGCTGAGGTGTAAACGACTGGGGCAGGTGTGGAGTGGTGTGGTGTGTATGTGAAGAGGTTGCAGTGGGACCAGAGTCAAACCTGTTGAAATAATCATTGAGTTTGTTGGCCCACTCTTGGTCGCCAGAAGCCTTGTGACCAGTTCCACCTCTTCCATGACCTAAAATCTGTTTCAGGCTGGTCTACACTTCACGGATGTTATTTTGCCCCAGCTGTTGTTCCAGTTTTAGTTTGTAGTCCTTCGTTCACCGCCTGATCTTATATTTAAAATCCCGCTGGACTCTTCTCAGCTTTTCCTTGTGTCCTGAGGTGAAATCCCTCTTCTTCTTGTTTAGTAGGGCCTTTAGCTCTGTGGTGACCCAGGGTTTATTGTTGGGCAAACACCAGACCATCTTGGAGGGCACAGTTTTTTTCCACACAGAAGTTTATATATCCTGTGATGCACTCAGTCAAACTGTCGATGTCCTCTCCATGTGGGCTGCAGAGTACATCCCAGTCTATGGTGTCAAACAGTCCCTCAACTGCTCACAGGCCTCTTCAGTCCACTCCATCACACTTCTCCTTTGTGGTGCCTTTTTTTTTCCACCACAGGGATTTAATGTGGCAGAGGATGAACAAGCTTATGATCAGAGCGCCCAAGAGGGGGTAAGGGTGTGCCTGTGTATGCGTCCTTGACATTAGCATACAGCAAGTCCAAGGTTTTACTGTCCCTTGTGTGGCACTTCACATACTGAGTGAAGGTTGGCAGGGTGGTAGAAAGAGTGGCATGATTAAAGTCATCAGAGATAAGGAGAAGGGTTTGTGGGTGCTTTGATTGCAGCTGTGACACCGTCTGCTCTATGCACAATGATGTAAGTATATACTGTATGTAATGTAGTAACGAGCACATTTGTAAAAACATTTAATATTCACGTATTTTGCAAATTTTAAGCATATACCGTGCATTAATTTGAAAAACGCATCAAAACGTTCACCTTTTTTTTTTATTACATCACTGATTACTACTAATTGCAGACGTCGTGAGAGCCAACAAACATGGGGGATGGAGGGGAGGTGACGGCAACAGACACCAGGGGATCTTATAGCTCTATGTATTTATTATATATAGTCACTATATATAATAATCAAACAATAGTAATATAAACTAAGGAAATGGAGTGTGAACTAGATCTAAAAGTGTATGTGGTGCGCAGCTACAGTATGTGTGTGATTAGCTGTAGTGTGTGTTACCTAGTGTTGTGTTGGGCGAGAGGAGGGACAAGGCAGCAAGACAGTCCATTGGGCAGGCAGATGATCCAGGGCGAGCGAGAGGCGTCAAGAGGAACGTGTCCAAGCGAGAGGTCGAGATCAAAGAGGCAGTCCGGGAACGACGACGAGGAATGACGAGACACACAGCAAGGTCAAACACGGGAACGGAGGTTGTACGCCAACAGAAGATTATATCCCGGCACGGCATGGCAGGTTGTGTGGGCTTATCAAAGCAGCTCGTTCATCCCAGGCAGGTGCGCTGACTGCAGATCTCCTACAGCCGTGCGAAGGTGCGCCCGCAGCGGAGAGGAACCGCCTGTGGGCGTGGCCCGCGGTGCTCTCACTGGAGCGCACAGATGGATGAGCAACGGTAGCAGGAGTCTGAGCCGTAACACAATAAAAAAAAAAACACCAAAAAATGTTTGTAATAACAGGAATGAGAAAAAAAAATCCATCTAATCCCTTTAATATTGTTTTCATACTGATACTATATATATCGATTGTTTCAACATCTGGATTGATTACACTTACTTTACATCAAAGCTTCTTGTATGGTCCTGCTCGGTGTATGTGTGTAGCATGCTAAGCGATTATCTTTCCTCCAGGGATAATGATACTTGGAAGAAAGAGTTTATTTTCCGCCCGTAGTGGTTAGGATTAGTGTGTGAGAAGTCGCATCACACTGTGGATAGACGACGTGTTCGTCGCAGCTCGCTCTCAAATTGTAGCTGGTGTTCTGGCAAGATATGCACACTCATGGAATTCATGCACCTCCTGCATGTGTGTAACAAGAAATATGAAAAAGCAATTGTTTCTCCCTGAGCGTGCATCCCATTTGAAGGAATCTTTCATGTGAGTAAAATCCTCAGCACGTGACCACTGGGACAGATCAGTTAAAAAAGACCCCAATCCAATCTCATGTTAGGGAACAGGACACCTACAAAAAAAAGAAAAAAAACCCCCAATATTAATGAAAAAGCCTATTCAATGTAACATTTCATAAATACATCAATATTAGACAATTATTTACTTTTATTGCATACATTGTTTTGATCAAAAATAGTTACGAGCAAAACGCTCTACTGGTTCTCATTCAAATTAGTTGGCTTTTCGCCCTCAAATCTTTCCTGTTTCCCAAAACTTTGTAATAAAAATATATACATATAACAATGTTAACAATTGAAGACAAAACCCAGATATTTGTGAAAATAAACAGAAGTTAAAAGAAAAATACCTATTGTGCTACCACCCCTGTCATTGATACTATAAACTTTTGGATTAATTACCCACCCCGAGTGTCTAATAACACAATGGTCCCTGACCAGTAAGAAACGTGTCCGCACCATTACATTTTCTGTGTTATGAGCTCAAACGGGCTGTTTGCAACAGTTACACAGATGACTAGAGGGCGCTAACTTTCCATTGTATTTTAAGCATTAAGCACGCAGTAACGTAACTACGCCCGTATGTAGTATGCAAATATGATTGATTGAAGTTTGGATAGCTAACATTAGCTATCATTAAATGTAAATACTTTCAACAATAACATTGTTGCACTGCAAAAAGTCAGTGTTCAAAAACAAGAAACAAATATACAAAAATTAGGGGTATTTTATTTGAACTAAGCAAAATGATCTGCCAATGGAACAAGAAAATGTGGCTTGTCAAGACTTTCCAAAACAAGTAAAATTAGCTAACTTCAATGAACCCAAAAAAACCTTAAAATAGGTATATCCTCACTAATACCAAGTGCACTTTTCTTGATAGATAAAACAAATATGAGACCTTTTTGCTCAATATGTTGAAAAATATTCTTAAATGAAGTAAATGCTGGTTCCATTATCTTGACATAATGATATGCGCTCGGCATTACATTTCTTGAAACCAGCAAACTTATACTAAAAACTAATTTATTATTCTTAATGGAAAGGCAACAAGGCAACCGCTTGTTACTCTCGGGGTCTACTAGCCGCTCAAGCAAATCATATTGTCTAAAAATGCATTTTTCCATTGATAACATGACATCATCGCGCAAAGTGCTTGCTCTTTCAGTCAATTAGTGCAATATATACAGCCCGGCCCCTGGCCAAAAATTTTTTTATTGTAATTTTGAAGAATTCATCTGAATGTGCATGAACTATTCTGTTCAAAATTGTTAGAAATGTCACATTTTAAATGTTTAAATATTAACTGTCAGTTTACTGTACTGTGCCAACTATACTACTATATGAGTACCGGTACGTGTTTTCTATTGTTTCATTGAAAATAAAACGGCAAAGTCAATTTGGCTGTCATCTGTTTTAATTACGAGAAACAATTGCACTCCACTTCAACTAGAACACAGCGTAAGTCCATTCCGGACGGTTAGTAATAAATAATTGTGGGTTTTTCATAGCTACCATTGTTCTCTGAGTAATTTCACTTGATCAAATTTTGCAACCTCTACAAAATTGTAGAGGTTGCCCTCTAGTGGGTTCTTCAGACCCCCACACACTGCCAGGCGAGCCAGGAATTCTGGGTATAACACTGTTTTATTTTCATAAAATAGTGCAAAGTCTTTTGCTTTCCAGAAAACTGTCTTTCTCTTCTACGTCCGCTCAGCAGCACCTCCAACTCCAACTACTCGTCTCATCACGGCTGCTGCTAATAAAGGCGACAGGTGATTAGATAACAAGGCCCACTTGGGCCATCTACGCACCTGTCGCTGTCTTCGAGGCCGGTCCTGGCAACACCCCGTTCCGCGGCAGGCCCGCAGGCCACACCCCCCTCCACAAAAATAATAAAAGTATGTATGATTCCTGCTTACATTGTATCAGATCAATTTTGGTAATGGCCAAAACTCAAGGCTCCAATATTGTATTGGAAGTGACAAAAGTAGGCACATCCCTATTAGCATATGCGATATAAATCAAGCCAACTCTTTTCTCTTGAAAAACAGAAACTTCCCGTATTATTGCCACCGTATTACGGTGAGAATGAAAAATAGTGAAATATATCTGTTGTATTCAGTCATTCAACTTATAAGGCAAATTTATTTTATTCTCAGCCCTTTCCTGCGTTTCACCAATAAGAGAACAAAAAAGAAGAATTCACCAACTGGTGTTGCTAATGGGTGTTTATACTGCGGCTTCGATATCCGGCCAGGATTACGTCAGGAAGGATATCCAGTTTCCTTCCATCCATTTTCTACCGCTTGTCCCTCTCGAGCTAAATCATCATGCGATTGTGGTGACCCCCCAAATGTTAACAAAAAGCCAAAATACAGTCATTTGTTGTATTCTGTTAATTTTGTTATTTTGTTATTGATGAACAATTTGAATCCAGTTATTCGTATTACTCCAAAACATGCATCTAATTAAATTCAGGTTGTAGTTAAACAGTATAAAACACTTTCAAACAAACATAAAACAAATTCTCCACCGTGGCACTGTCAAAAAGGTGTTCCTTAATAATTTCATGGAATTAGCTACTCTATATATATATATATATATATATAATGAATTTGTGTAACATCACAAATATTTGACAGCAATTAGTAGTATTAAAAAAAACAAAAAAACATAAACGCATCCCATGTGTTCCACTCGGTGTGTGTTATATATTTTAATTTCCCTTCTCTTTTCATATAGCCCTTAATCACAACTCTCTCGAAGGGCTGCACAAGTACATCCCCAAACTGATGAAGGGGTTGGATTGGGGATCCCCTACTTATTAAATGGCCCTCGATGTACTTTGTTATTGTGCAATATTCACCTAAGATATTCATAACAAAGCACCTACGTCACTCCTGGTGTAAAATAATAAACACAAAAATTAAATGAAACAATAAAAAAATAAAAAACTTGTTTTGTGAGATATTTTTCTGATTATTTACATCCAACACATTACATTTGTCATGCGCTCCTAACCACTCTCACAATAAAAGCGCTGTGCATTGAACTACATAATACAATTAATATACAAACCCCAAAACCAGTGAAGTGGGCACGTTGTGTAAATCGTAAATAAAATAGAATATAATGATTTGCAAATCCCTTTTAACCTATATTCAATTGAATAGACTACAAAGACAAGATACTTAACGTTCGAACTGGAAAACTTTGCTATTTTTAAGCTATTAGCTCATTTGGAATTAGATTCCTGCAACATGTTTAAAAAAAGCTGGCACAAGTGACAAAAAAGACTGAGAAATTAGAGGAATGCTCATCAAACACTTATTTGGAACATCCCACAGGTGAACATGTGGGTGCCATGATTGGGTATAAAAGCAGCTTCCATGAAATGCTCAGTCGTTCACAAACAAGGATGGGGCGAGAGTCACCACTTTGTGAACAAATGCGTGAGAAAATTGTCCAACAGTTTAAGAACAACATTTCTCAACAAGCTATAGCAAGGAATTTAGGGATTTCACCATCTAAGGTTCCGAGAATCTGGAGAAATCACTGCATGTAACATTGAATGCCCGTGATCTTGTACCCTGAGGCGGTACTGCATCAAAAAGCGACATCAGTGTGTAAAGGATATCACCGCATTGGCTCAGGAACACTTCAGAAAACCACTGTCAGTAACTGCAGTTGGTCGCTACATCTGTAAGTGCAAGTTAAAGGCCTACTGAAACCAACTACTACCGACCACGCAGTCTGATAGTTTATATATCAATGATGAAATCTTAACATTGCAACACATGCCAATACGGCCGGGTTAGCTTACTAAAGTGCAATTTTAAATTCCGCGGGAAATATCCTGCTGAAAACGTCTCGGTATGAAGATGTCAGCGTGTGACGTCACGGATTGTAGAGGACATTTTGGGACAGCATGGTGGCCAGCTATTAAGTCGTCTGTTTTCATCGAAAAATTCCACAGTATTCTGGACATCTGTGTTGGTGAATCTTTTACAATTTGTTCAATGAACAATGGAGACAGCAAAGAAGGAAGCTGTAGGTGGGAAGCGGTGTATTGCGACCGGCTGCGGCAACAACACAAACACAGCCGGTGTTTCATTGTTTACATTCCCGGAAGATGACAGTCAAGCTTTACCATTGGCCTGTGGAGAACTGGGACAACAGAGACTCTTACCAGGAGGACTTTGAGTTGGATGTGCAGACGCAGTACCGTGAGTACGCTTCCAAACATTTGATCGCTTGCCCGTACGTGCGTGCCGCTATGTGCATGTCACGTACGTATCTTTGGGGACTTTGGGGAAATATATGTGCTGTATGAACTTTGGGGAGATGAACGGTACTTTGGGCTGTAGGATTGAGTGTGTTGTGCAGGTGTTTAAGTTGTATTGGCGGGTTATATGGACGGGAGGGGGGAGGTGTTTGTTATGCGGGATTAATTTGTGGCATATTAAATATAAGCCTGGTTGTGTTGTGGCTAATAGAGTATATATATGTTTTGTGTTTATTTACTGTTTTAGTCATTCCAAGCTGAATATCAGGTCCCACCCGCCTCTCACAGCATCTTCCCTGTCTGAATCACTCACTTTCCTCATCCACGAATCTTTCATCCTCGCTCAAATTAATGGGGAAATTGTCGCTTTCTCAGTCCGAATCGCTCTCGCTGATGGTGGCCATGATTGTAAACAATGTGCAGATGTGAGGAGCTCCACAACCTGTGACGTCACGCTACTCGTCTGCTACTTCCGGTACAGGCAAGGCTTTTTTATCAGCGACCAAAAGTTGCAAACTTTATCGTCGATGTTCTCTACTAAATCCTTTCAGCAAAAATATGGCAATATCGCGAAATGATCAAGTATGACACATAGAATGAACCTGCTATCCCCGTTTAAATAAGAAAATCGCATTTCAGTAGGCCTTTAAAACTTCGATGTAAAGCGAAAGCCATTTATCAACAACACCCTGAAACGCTACCGGTTTATCTAATATGGACTGATGCAAAGTGTAAAACTGTTCTGTGGTCTGACCAGTCCACATTTCAAATTGTTTTTTGAAAATGTGGACGTTGTGTTCTCTGGAACAAAGAGGAAAAGAACCATCCGGATTGTTATGGGCGCAAAGTTCAAAAGCCAGCATCTGTGATGGTATGGGGGTGTATTAGTGCCCAAGGCATGGGTACCTTACACATTTGTGAAGGCACCATTAATGCTGAAAGGTACATACAGGTTTTGGAGCAACATATGTTGCTATTCAAGCAACGTTTTAATGGACGCCCCTGCTTATTTCAGCAAGACAATGCCAAATCACGTTTTACAACAGCATGGCTCCATCATAAAAGAGTATTTGTTCTCCTATCAGGATTTGTAACGGCACTGAATAAATGCCCACTCTAGCTATCATAAATATTGATACTACTTGTTTTTAATAACGATCACAGACAAAGACAAGGCAACAAATCTGCGCCTAAATGCACGATGGCCATTTTATCCTCTCTGAATTTTTAATGAAGTTAATTTTCACTTCCATGTCACACTACTTCATGGGAGACATTATGTTAGGTTCTGTTGGTCTTAAACCCCAAGATGCAGAAATGGCAGGCGCAGGTAGACATGACTTTAATGTCAAAAGGAAGTGCAAACGCAGGGAACATGCAAGTGAAAACAGGAATCAATGATTGTAACCAGGAACAGGTGTGCTCAGATTGCCAATCAGGGACAGATGTGTGAGACAGCGCTGGGGCCAAAGTAATGAGGCAAACAGGAAGTACCAATGAAAAAAAGAGCACTGGAAAGGAAACAATACCAAACACAGTAAGGAAAATAAACAAAGTCCAAACCTGTCATGACATCCATGACACATTATTCAGTCTGTAAAATTGCCTAAACAGTCCCTCCACTATTTCACTGCCTTTGTTTGTGATTGCTGCAGCCTAAAATACCTGAATTTCAGCTATTTCAGAACATCTTTTTCAATACCATTGAATACACTTGTGATTTAATGAGTTCTATGTCAATAGCAATGTTTTAAGTTAAAGTACCACTGATAGTCACTCACACACTAGGTGTGGTGAAATTACCCTCTGCATTTGACCCATCTTCTTGTTCCACCCCCTGGGAGGTGAGGGCAGCAGTGAGCAGCAGCGGTGGCCGCGCCCGTCAATCATTTTTGGTGATTTAACCCCCAATTCCAACCCTTGATGCTGAGTGCCAAGCAGGAAGTGTTCCTTGTAACCTTAAACTACATTAAAAAAAAAGACAGGACTATAAGAAAACATCCAAGTATATGTCCCAACACATTTACTCATTAAGAGCATTTGGGAACTGTTGCGAGCGATCTATAGTGCAACATTTTGTTGGTAAATGAAAGATGATGAGATTGTCATTATACTATATTATACTAAATTGTTCCTCTTTGTCAGGTCAGTATCGCAAATGAAAACATCTTCTCATTGCCTTACTCTGGATAAATAAGGACTAGATACATATATAAATACAGCTAAACTAGGAAGTGGCCCTTCTGTTGCTAAATGTTCGTATACTACACAACCTAAAAGGCTTAGTGCTGTAGACAGGAAGCCCCTCAGAGACAAATCCATCCTTCCATCCATCTTCTTCCGCTTATCCGAGGTCGGGTCGCGGGGGCAGCAGCCTAAGCAGAGAAGCCCAGACTTACCTCTCCCCAGCCACTTGGTCCAGCTCCTCCCGGGGGATCCCGAGGCGTTCCCAGGCCAGCCAGGAGACGTAGTCTTCCCAATGTGTCCTGGGTCTTCCCTGTGGCCTCCTACCGGTCAGACGTGCCCGAAACACCTCCCTAGGGAGGCGTTCATGAGCCATCCTGACCAGATGCCCGAACCACCTCATCTGGCTCCTCTCGATGTGGAGGAGCAGCGGCTTCAGTTTGAGCTCCTCCCGGATGGCAGAGCTTCTCACCCTATCTCTAAGGGAGAGCCCCGCCACCCAGCGGAGGAAGCTCGTTTCGGCCGCTTGTGCCCGTGATCTTGTCCTTTCGGTCATAACCCAAAGCTCATGACCATAGGTGAGGATGGGAACATAGATCGACCGGTAAATTGAGAGCTTTGCCTTCCGGCTCAGCTCCTTCTTCACCACAACGGAGCGATACAGCGTCCGCATTACTGAAGACGCCGCACCGATCTGCCTGTCGACCTCACGATCCACTCTTCCCTCACTCGTGAACAAGACTCAGAGGTACTTGAACTCCTCCACTTGGGGCAAGATGTCCTCCCCAAACCGGAGATGGCACTCCACCCTTTTCCGGGCGAGAACCATGGACTCGGACTTGGAGGTGCTGATTCTCATCCCAGTCACTTCGCACTCGGCTGCAAACCGATCCAGAGAGAGCTGAAGATCTTGGCCAGATGAAGCCATCAGGATCACATCATCTGCAAAAAGCAGAGACCTAATCCTGCAGCCACCTAACCAGATCCCCTCAACGCCCTGACTGCGCCTAGAAATTCTGTTCATAACTTTTATGGACAGAGACAAATCCGATTGGCGAAAAATGATGCTTATTAACAAAAATATGTGGGGAAGTTGCGGGCATTGGAAAATGTTGAGAGCTCATGGCCCCATGCTGGTGGTTGTAGCCCTGGCGCTAGCCCCTGGTTGCACTGGTTAAAGTTAAAGTTAGGTTAAAGTACCACTGATAGTCACACACACACTAGGTGTGGTGAAATTACCCTCTACATTTGACCCACCCTCTTGTTCCACCCCCTGGGAGGTGAGGGGTCGCGCTCGGGAATCATTTTGGTGATTTAACCCCCAATTCCAACCCTTGATGCCGAGTGCCAAGCAGGGAGGTAATGGGTCCAATTTCTATAGTCTTAGGTATGACTCGGCTGAACTCACAACCTACCGATCTCAGGGTGGACACTCTAACCACAAGGCCACTGAGCAAAATGAATGAATGAATGAGTAAAATGAGTAAAACATCAAAACAGCATTTGTTTTCCAATTGTTGAAATCCTTTAATATTTGAAGCTACAAAAAACCCTTAAAATATTAATAACACATTCATAAATCCCAAGTTGATTCAATGTTATTGAAAAAAAACAATCCTCAAAACATTGCAACTTTTATCGCAACTTTCTGAAAAACGTTTCAAAATGCTGAAGGGATTTTTTAATTTTAATTTTTTTTTGTCGGATAAATAGAGGTACTGTTTTGTGAAAGTTGTTACCATGGTGATATTGCTATGACTGTCAGTCAAACCGCAACTGTTTGATAAACATTAATGCATCCAGCAAAGGAAGCTGCTATCTTTAACATTATGATTCCCCAGTAATTTGAGCGTAATCCCTCTTTGTTATCCAGCTATACATAGCTTACTTCAACATGAGCGGTCGCCAGGAATAAAATGAGATTGAAACTCCCGCAATTGTGTTTTCCTAACAAAGGAAGGAGAGAAGATCCAAACTTAAAGCTTCAAGAAAGGGTCAAAAATTCCACAACCCCAGAAATGGATTTGGTGAAGCATCTAAGATTGAAGAAGCTTCACAATCTCCATTTCCCCCCCCATTGGTGAGCGAACGATTTCAACCTTTGTTGCTGTCGGAATGTTCTAATTGGAGGTTAACAGGATTGGGGCAGCTTTAAGCAGCTTCAGGAAGCATTAGATGAGGCCTGCAGTTTCAACAGAGGGGGTTTTGGGAGCAATTGAATGGATTATTTAAAGACGATGCGAAAGAGAGGACGCTTTTTAAACGGAACTATTATTGTCCAACGACAAAGAAAATAAAGGAATGCAAAAATTATGTCCGAAAGATGAAGAATGAACGAAAAATCAGACATGATCAGTGTACTGAGGCATGAAGAAAAGGCAACATCTAATACATTATGCTTCTTACTACTCCTTTTCGGACATGTTGAACTGTTTAAAGAGGTCATACAGTATTATGTTTTTTGTCCCCCTACATTTAAAACACTTCCTTGTAGTCTACATCAGTGGTACCCAACCTTTTTTGCACCACGGACCGGTTTAATGGAGATATTATTTTCAGGGACCGGCTTCCCACTGGTGAAAAATACAACCATACTTGCCAAACCTCCCGAATTTTCCGAGAGACTCCCGAATTTCAGTGCCTCTCCCGAAAATCTCCTGGGACAACCATTCTCCCGAATTTCTCCCAATTTCCAGCCAGACTTAAGGCACGTCCCCTCCAGGTCCGTGCGGACCTGAGTGAGGACAGCCTGTCGTCGTCCGCTTGGCCAACCAAAAAGTAACCACAGAACACTATACCGTAGTGTGGTTACTTTTTGGTTGGCCAACGGTTTACGTTGTATTGACAGCAAGTGTGGGAGTCTTTCATTTTTTTTTCATTTTTTTTTTTTTCAAAACCTTTATTTATAACATTCAACATTTACATACAATCAAAAAATATATATAATATATCAAAACAAGTACAGAAACAGTACAAAATAGCGCCAGGGGGTTTGTAAACTCAATAAAGCAACTAAAGAAGAACGCAATATATATATATATATATATATATATATATATATATATATATATGTAACAAAATGTAAAGCCATAGGCTCACACAAGTTCCGTAAATAATCCAAATTGGGAGCACAGCATCGTTTTCACAGCTTTTTGGTTGTTAGAGGTAGAGAGTGTTTTAATGTAGAGTTCCTTTTCAAAAATGTTTTCATATAGTGTAATTGTAAATATCACATCTTTAAAACAAAGCACACATTTGTCATGGGCAAGTGTGGGAGTCGGTTCTGAAGTATAAAGTAAAGAGACGTAACTTCATCAAATCGCCTGGTTATTGACTCCAACCTAAAATATTACACTGCCAATACCTACGCTCCTGCAAAGGCTGTGCTACTGGCTGCAAAGTATTGCACTTTCAAATACAACAATGAGTAGAGAGGAGTGTTATGTGTGTATATGTGTAAGTAAATGAACACTGAAATTGAAGTATTTATTTTATTTATATGTATACTGTATCTATAACAAAATACATATATATATATATATATATATATATATATATATATATATATATATATATATATATATATATATATATATATAAATAAATATATATATATGTATATATATATATATATATATATATATATATATATATATAAATAAATATATATATATATATATATATATATATATAAATAAATATATATATATATATATATATATATATATATATATATATATATATATATATATATACATAGCTAGAATTAACTGAAAGTCAAATATTTATTTTATTTATATATATATATATATATGTCTTAATAAGGTTATCCAAAAAATAGTGCTCGATACCGTAGTAGAGCGCAATATATGTATGTGTGGGAAAAAATCACAAGACTATTTCATCTCTACAGGCCTGTTTCATGAGGGGGGGTACCCTCAATCATCAGGAGATTTTAATGGGAGCATTCGCATACCATGGTTTATATAGGGCACAGAGTGGGTGGGTACAGGCTGGTGTAGGGGCGTGGTGATTGGCTCATGTGTTACCTAGGAGGTGTTTCCGTCTATGGCGGCATGCTGTTACAGTTTCGCTGCGCTTGTTGAGGGATGACAGGTCTGGACGGTAAATAATAAACAGTTTCTCTTTCAAGCATAGGTTGCATCTTTTATTACCACTATTGTAAGGTGTGCTGGATGCAAGAATTTGCCATGTTATTGAATATTCAACATTATTGTCTTTGAGGTCCCAAATGTGTTTGCTGAGTTCTGTGGTATTTTGCAGGTTTTGGTTCCTGAAAGAAGCCTTGTGGTTGTTCCATCTGGTTTTGAATTCTCCCTCGGTTAATCCTACATATGTGTCGGATGTGTTAATGTCCTTGCGTATTACCTTAGATTGGTAGACAACTGATGTTTGTAAGCACCCCCCGTTGAGAGGGCAATCAGGTTTCTTTCGACAGTTACAGCCTTTGTTGGTTTTGGAGTCGCTCTGTCCAGGGGCCGACGGCTCATTTGCAATTGTTTTGTTGTGGTTTGAGATGATTTGTCGTATATTGTTCATGCAGCTGTAGCTCAATTTAATGTTGTTCTTGTTGAATACTTTTCTTAGGGTGTTGTCTTTGGGAAAGTGTTTGTCAATCAGATTGAGGAATTTGTGTCCAATGTTAGTTGAGACGTTTTTGCTGTATGGGGGGTTGTACCAGATGATGTCGTTTCGTTTTCTGTTCTTTTTTGGCTGGTTTCCTGGCGTGGGTTCATAGGTGAGGGTGAAATTGTATCCGCTTTCATCAAGGGCTTTTTGGTACGGGGGGGTTGCTTGGTCAAATTCAGCTTTGCTAGATGACAGCATCGATAGCCTTTTATTGATTCCGGTAGGTATTATTTTCGTGCCACGAAAATAATACCTACTGGAATCAATAAAAGGCTATCGATGCTGTCATCTAGCAAAGCTGAATTTGACCAAGCAACCCCCCCCCGTACCAAAAAGCCCTTGATGAAAGCGGATACAATTTCACCCTCACCTATGCCACCCACCACCACGAAAATAATACCTACCGGAATCAATAAAAGGCTATCGATGCTGTCATCTAGCAAAGCTGAATTTGACCAAGCAACCCCCCCGTACCAAAAAGCCCTTGATGAAAGCGGATACAATTTCACCCTCACCTATGAACCGACGCCAGGAAACCAGCCAAAAAAGAACAGAAAACGAAACGACATCATCTGGTACAACCCCCCATACAGCAAAAACGTCTCAACTAACATTGGACACAAATTCCTCAATCTGATTGACAAACACTTTCCCAAAGACAACACCCTAAGAAAAGTATTCAACAAGAACAACATTAAATTGAGCTACAGCTGCATGAACAATATACGACAAATCATCTCAAACCACAACAAAACAATTGCAAATGAGCCGTCGGCCCCTGGACAGAGCGACTCCAAAACCAACAAAGGCTGTAACTGTCGAAAGAAACCTGATTGCCCTCTCAACGGGGGGTGCTTACAAACATCAGTTGTCTACCAATTTAAGGTAATACGCAAGGACATTAACACATCCGACACATATGTAGGATTAACCGAGGGAGAATTCAAAACCAGATGGAACAACCACAAGGCTTCTTTCAGGAACCAAAACCAGCGAAATACCACAGAACTCAGCAAACACATTTGGGACCTCAAAGACAATAATGTTGAATATTCAATAACATGGCAAATTCTTGCATCCAGCACACCTTACAATAGTGGTAATAAAAGATGCAACCTATGCTTGAAAGAGAAACTGTTTATTATTTACCGTCCAGACCTGTCATCCCTCAACAAGCGCAGCGAAATTGTAACAGCATGCCGCCATAGACGGAAACACCTCCTAGGTAACACATGAGCCAATCACCACGCCCCTACACCAGCCTGTACCCACCCACTCTGTGCCCTATATAAACCATGGTATGCGAATGCTCCCATTAAAATCTCCTGATGATTGAGGGTACCCCCCCTCATGAAACAGGCCTGTAGAGATGAAATAGTCTTGTGATTTTTTCCCACACATACATATATATATATATATATATATATATATATATATATATATATATATATATATATATATATATATATATATATATATATATATATATATATATATATATATAGGTTGATTGGCAACACTAAATTGGCCCTAGTGTGTGAATGTGAGTGCGAATGTTGTCTGTCTATCTGTGTTGGCCCTGTGATGAGGTGGCGACTTGTCCAGGGTGTAACCCGCCTTCCGCCCGAATGCAGCTGAGATAGGCTCCAGCACCCCCCGCGACCCAAAAAAAAGGGACAAGCGGTAGACAATGGATGGATGGATATATATATATATATATATATACATATATATATATATATATATATATAAGAAATACTTGAATTTCAGTGAATTATAATTAATATAATCATAATTCTCCGCTCATAAACCCGCCCGCCGGCACCGCCCCCCCCCCCCCCCCTCAAAAAATCTCCCGAATTTGGAGGTCTCAAGGTTGGCAAGTATGAATACAACTCACTATAACGCTGAATTAGTGGGAGCCCTGGGCTTGTTTCTTTGCAATGAAATGCTGATGGAAATTAGCCTTTGGCTACAATCTGTCACATTTATATTTGATATGTTTATTAATGTGCATTGTATCATGTCACAAAGTAATAACAAATGGCAACTTCCTATGAGGAGTTTTATTGTACATCTATAAACAAGCTCATTGGTCTGTCTAGTGCACGTGTTAAACTCAAGGCCCGCGGGCCAGATCTGGCCCTCCACGTCATTTTATATGGCCCGCAAAAGCCTGGAAATAATATGTGTCAATAAAATACCTTATATTTTCTTTCTTTACTTTCTTATTTTCTTACTAACGGTATTAGGTTTTTTTCTAGTTTGACAGGGAGAAAAAAATTGTGTCCAATATTGCAACAAATATTATATTATCCAAATAAATGCTTAAATATCTGCTTAACTTATGGTTTCGAAGCAATATATCCATCAAATTGTACACTATAAAAATGACCAATAGATTTTACTGTAACATTTATGGAGTTTTTTTTTTTTTTTTACAGCATATTACTGTAAGTTGAAAAAAAAAAGAGCAATGTTTTTTTTTTTTACAGTACAATTATGTCGACTGAGCTGTCAGTTTTGTTTTTTTAAATCCACGGTTGATGATTTTATGGTACCACATTTTGTTATGGTAAAAAAATGGCTGCCGAGTTGCCAAAATAAAATTTAACAGCGGTACTATATTCCTATTTACAGTAATATGTCATAAAAATTATAATAATAAAATAACACCATATATTTTACAATAAAAGTCTGGCAACTAAGCTGACCGTTTTTTTCTGTAAAAAACAGTGGTCAAATCCACATATTTTTTTTACTCTATACTTTTTTTTTTTTTTTAATATTTAAATTCATAGGCAAATTCATGAATTATTTAACGGCCCTCTATTGGCAGCCATGACTGCGGTGTGGCCACAAACATTCATCCTTCCTTCTTTTACTGTTTGTCCTTCTTGGGGTGGCGGACACACTCGGGCGGAAGGCGGGGTACACCCTGGACAAGTCGCCACCTCATCGCAGGGCCAACACAGATAGACAGACAACATACACACTAGGGTCAATTTAGTATTGCCAATCAACCTATCCCCAGGTGCATGTCTTTGGAGGTGGGAGGAAGCTGGAGTACCCGGAGAGAACCCACGCAGTCATGAGGAGAACATGCAAACTCCACACAGAAGGACCCCCAACCCAGGAATCGGATCCAGGACCTTCTCACTATGAGGCACAATATTAAAAGAGCACAGACCTGATGCAACCAGCTGCCATATCAGGGGCGCCATTTCTACAGACACACACACACACACACACACACACACACACACACACACACACACACACACACACACACACACACACACACACACACACCAAAAAGCGCAATAAATAATACATATAGCGCACATACGATTACACCATGCATAGACAAACAACAAAACAAAAACACCATCTCGGCACCTGCATACACGGTGGTGACCTGCACAGTGCTCCACACTGACCTCTGCTGGGTGGGGGCAGCATTGCCAGAGACAGGAACAGATGCAACAAAGCAACCAAGAGAGTTAGACCTACTCTACATATGAAGATGTACATTTATATACTACTTGATAAGAGTATATATGTCCATTTTACACAATGTCCCGAGGAAACACGTTTGATAAATGTTCGATAAAATACATTTGCACACCATTATCCATACTTGCCAACCCTCCCGATTTTCCCGGGAGACTCCCGAATTTCAGTGCCCTTCCCGAAAATCTCCAGGGGCAACCATTCTCCCGAATTTCTCCCGATTTCCACCCGGACAACAATATGGGGGCGTGCCTTAAAGGCACTGCCTTTAGTGTCCTCTACAACCTCACGTCCACTTTTCCTCCATACAAACAGCGTGCCGGCCCAGTCACATAATATATGGGGCTTTAACACACACTTAAGTGAATGCAATGCATACTTGATCAACAGCCATACAGGTCACACTGAGGGTGGCCGTATAAACAACTTTAACACTGTTACAAATATTCGCCACACTGTGAACCCACACCAAACAAGAAGACAAACACATTTCAGGAGAACATCTGCACCGTAACACAACATAAACACAACAGAACAAATACCCAGAACCCCTTGCAGCACTAACTCTTCCGGAACGCTACAATATACACCCCCCGCTACCACCAAACCCCGAAACTCAACAAAAACCCTGCTGCCCCCCTTCCCCCCCATCTCCCAAATTCGGAGGTCTCAAGGTTGGCAAGTATGCCATTATCCTCCACTGTCGCTACATCAGTGATTCTCAAACAGTGGTAGGTGTACCACTAGTAGTACGCGGGTTCCATCCATTGGTATGCCAAATAATCACTTGGTTAAACTGCAGTGTTTTTTTTTTTCCTATATTCAAACACAGTGTTACTGTTCATACTGTGTGTAATGAGACAGTGACCACAAATATTAAATATACCTGTTAAATAAATGTCTGCCTTGTTTTTAATGAATACTTAGGCCTACTATGATACTGTATTTTAATGTTGGTCATTGTGGTGTCACTTGGAGGGCCAAGTTATTTTTTTAAGGTGGTATGGTGAAAAAAGCTTAATAACCACCACTGCCCTACCCTACACCACCAGTACAAAAGACAAGAATTGTTAGTTAGCATGTTATTACTAATACTGCTGTCCCTTTCGGCATTGCGCTTCCAATATCGCGGTTTCACCACATAATAGATTAAAAAAAATTTGGGGGGGAAGTTCAGTATTTGTCTTATTTTATAATAGTTATGTTGTGAAATATATAGATAGTATGTGATAAGTATATAGAAGATAAAACAAAGCTTCTCAGCTAACGACCCCTCAGCAGGTTGGAAAGGTCTGCGAGAGGTCACCAGCGACAGAAAACCCACACCTCACCAATGAATGGCCAATTAATTTGATTCTGCATTGACACAATATTTGAGTGTACAAATGGCCATTACTATTAACTATCAGTCATTTAGCTGTGGACACCCCACAAGTACCGAGCCCCACCAGTTTCATATGCACATTCACCGAACCCTTCTTTAGTGACAAATTAAATGTTGTTTTTTTTCAAATTCAAGACAAAGTTATATGTTTTTTTACTGGTGCACAAAATGAACCGTGCATGAACACCACCTTGTTCAAAGAACAAAACCAACACAGTGTATGAACTCACAACAAATTACACACCTTACACACATTACCATGAATTGATTAACGTGGACCCCGAATGTTTTTTTTTTTCAAATTCAAGACAAAGTTATATGTTTTTTTACTGGTGCACAAAATGAACCGTGCATGAACACCACCTTGTTCAAAGAACAAAACCAACACAGTGCATGAACTCACAACAAATTACACACCTTACACACATTACCTTAAACAAGTTGAAAAACTTATTCGGGTGTTGCCATTTAGTGGTCAATTGCACGGAATATGTACTGTACTGTGTAAACTGTACTGTTTCATATAATGTATTCTCTTCCTTTGCAATCTGCTAGTAAAAGTTTCAATCAATCAATCAAACAACCTGCAAATCAGATGAAAAATTAGAGGGAATATTGTTTGGGGGTATCCATAATACGCCGATAGGGAAAAGTTTTTATTTACAAGATAATTTGGATGTGTCTATACCTCCGTGGCGGAGGCTCCGCCGAACCCTTGAGGCAGAGTCACCGAAAAACTCTATATCTTGACAAAAAAAAAAAAAAGCAATGACTTGTGTGTTGTTTGGGAACAGTTGGTGATGATTATGTGCAGTAAAACTTTTCATGATCTCAAGTCACCCTAAAATGTGTTCCTAAATTTGTCTCGGATCAGGGGTGTCAAATGTATGACTCGCGGGTCGAATTATGCCCTCAAACAGGTTTTATCCGGCCAGCGGGATTAGTTTGCTAAGTATAAAAATTAACCAGAAATGTTTGAATGGAAGAAACAGCTGTTCTAAATGTGTCCACTGGATGTCGCAATAGCAATTATTTGTATCTTTGTAGATGATGCTACATATGTCAGTCGAGGAAAATGAGCAAACTACATAAATAACGTCCTGTAATTTGATTTTTATATAATTTTTTTAACTTGATAGATTGAAAATTAACACCAATGAGTTGACTGATGAACATTACATTTAATTAATAAAATTAAAGTAATTCAGAAAATATATTAATAATGACAAATAAAGATAGAATAGTATTAACAGCAACATGAAAGTGTAAAAAGCCCCCAACAACATTATGATTTGTACATTTTCATAATGTACTTGTTCTATTTTTAAACAAAGAAAACAATCTGAAGTTGTTTTCATTTTTAAGTTATTGTGGCGGGATTTTATCAGTCCGGCCCACTTGGGAGTAGATTTTAACATATATGGTATATATATATATATATATATACATATATATATATATATATATATATATATATATATATATATATATATATATATATATATATATATATATACATATATATATATATATATATATATATATATATATATATATATATATATATATATATATATATATATATATATATATATATATATATACACACAACAACTTTATCAGTATTTATTGCCACCTTTCCCAACTTCTTTGTCATGTGTTGCTGGCATCAAATTCTAAAGTTAATGATTATTTGCAACAAAAAAAATGTTTATCAGTTTGAACATCAAATATGTTGTCTTTGTAGCATATTCAACTGAATATGGGTTGGAAAGGATTTGCAAATCATTGTATTCCGTTTATATTTACATCTAGCACAATTTCCCAACTCGTATGGAAACGGGGTTTGTATTACCATTACATGGGGCCAGTCTTGAAGAACAAGTACGGGGCTAAATGTTTGTCCCAGTCCACCCCTAACAAGGGAAACAATGAGGAATAACCCGCTGTCTTCCTGGTGGAGACTGATTGTTATGAATAACAATGACTACGACCAATTGCAGATTACGTCCCATTGCCTTGTTGCTCCGCTCCCATTCAACCGATCGAGCTGCTTCAACAGGTAAATCCTGCAGAAACAGTAAATACAACAAACGTCAATTTTTGTTTTAATTTTGTTGATTTCTTTGTTAATTTTCCTATATAATGCCACTGTAGACATTTGTTATGCAAGGAGGACGTGTGTTTGTTTTTACTCCTGATTGTTGTGTGTTGGGTGTTTTTACTGTTACATTTTGACGTGATAATCCAGTGGTCACTGTGGAATGGTCCATGCCATCCATTCAAAACCGGTCTCGTCAGCTGCTTTAATCCCGTCCGTGAAGTTTGCACTGTGGACCTGATCAGCTGCTAGGATGGATGTCCCACCAAGTCGGTGTGTGACATGATATTAAAGTTTTGTAATGCCTTCCGTCTGACTCGCCAGATACTTTGTCAGCAACCCCAGAAAGAAGCTTTGCACACACACACGCAAACATTAGGCACCATATAATAAAATAATATATATACAATCTATTAGACAGCTAAAATGTTGAGAATTAATTGAGTCTATTATTTACTTTTTGCTCCCATTTTTCATGAGTTGACCTCAAAGTTGTAAAACTTTTAAGACAAACACAAAAGACTTATTCTTCTCAAATATTGTTCACAAATCTGTGTTAGTGAGCATTTCTTCTTTGCCAAGATAATCCATCCCACCTCACAGGTGTGGCATATCAAGATGCTGATTAAACAGCATGACTATTGCACAGGTGTGCCTTAGGCTGCCCACAATAAAAGGTCACTCTGAAATGTGAAGTTTTGCTTTATGAGGGGTTGGGGGGGTTCAAGAAAATCTGTCAGTATTTGGTGTGACCACCATTTGCCTCACACAGTGCAACACATCTTCTTCGCATAGAGTTGATCAGGTTGTTGATTGTGGCCTGTGGAATGTTGGCCCACTCCTCTTCAATGATTGTGCGAAGTTGCTGGATATTGGGAGGAACTGGAGCACACTGTCGTATTCGCTGATCCACAGCATCCCAAACATGCTCAAAGGGTGACAAGTCCAGTGATGATGCAATGCAAACTCGCCACGCAATGCAGTTGAGCTTCCCTGAGACAATTTCTCACAGTTAATGCAGAAATATTTTGGTTATGCAAACCAATTGCTGCAGCAACTGTCCGGGTGGCTAGTCTCAGACAATCATGGAGGTGCCCCTGCAGGTTGTGGAGGTCCTGAGCTGGTGTAGTTACACTTCATCTGTGGTTGTGAGGCCAGTTGGATATACTGCCAAATTCTTTGAAACGCTTTTGGGAACTGCTTACGGTAGAGAAATTAACATTCAATTCACAGGCTACATCATGCCAATTGCGCAATTTCCTCAAAATTTGCGACATCTGTGGAATTGTACTGAGTGATAAAACTGCACATGTTAGCGGGGGGTGTATATTGTAGCATCCCGGTAGAGTTAGTGCTGCAAGGGGTTCTGGGTATTTGTTCTGTTGTGTTTATGTTGTGTTACGGTGCGGATGTTCTCCCGAAATGTGTTTGTCATTCTTGTTTGGTGTGGGTTCACAGTGTGGCGCATATTTGCAACAGTGTTAAAGTTGTTTATACGGCCACCCTCTGTGTGACCTGTATGGCTGTGAAAAGCTGTAGATATTATGTGACTGGGCCGGCACGCAAAGGAAGTGCCTTTAAGGTTTTTTGGCGCTCTGTACTTCTTACGTCCGTGTACACAGCGGCGTTTTAAAAAGTCATACATTTTACTTTTTGAAACCGATGTCGATAATTTTGAAACCGATACCGATCATTTCCGATATTACATTTTAAAGCATTTATCGGCCGATAATATCGTCAGTCCGATATTATTGGACATCCCTAATTGTAACGAAACAAAGTGGCTACTGCACAATAACTAAACAAAAGCAAAACTACTATTGCTTCCCATTGAGATGATTGAGGTGTACCTGCCCGAGTGCAGCTGGGATAGGCTCCAGCACCCCCGCGAACCCGACAGGGACAAGCGGTAGAAAATGGATGGATAGATAGCAAGCACAGAACCCATATTTTCAGAAACTGTATTATTTCAATTGTAGTTCAAAATAGTATTGTAAATAATTTGGAAAAGTTAGGGTGGATTGGGGAATTAAAAAATGTTGTCTTTTGCTCCAGCCTAATCAATCAACATTGATTATCATTATTATTCAACATTCTGTTACGGTGTTGTGACCCCAGGATGCGGAGACTAGCGTGCAGGTAAAACGTGTATTTATTTGCACAATGTTCCCTGTGCTTCCCATCGGCGTCCTCACCACAATGCTGGTATAAGAAGCTTCCTGATTACGGATTGCCAGCAGGTGAGTACCCTAATTGCTAACTATTGACGAGTGCTCAAGCCAAAAGTAAAGTGTCTAGAAAACAATGGCAGGCAGGAAATGGAACAAAAAATAAAGGCACTGATCAGGAAATAATTCAAAATACAGGAAGCTAATATTAACCTACGAAAAATGCCTACCTCTTTCGGACCACCCTTTTTAGATATAGAAAGGTTTGTATTACAACATTACAAACTATGTAAATGACTTGGAATTTCACAAGAAAAAGGTCACAATTTCACAAGAAGAACTTAGAATTTTGGCCACATTATAACAAAAGTCGTAATTTTACTCAACGCCATACTTGCCAACCCTCCCGGATTTTCCAGGAGACTCCCGAAATTCAGCGCTTCTCCCAAAAACCTCCCGGGACAAATTTTCTCCCGAAATTCTCCCGAAATTCAGGCGGACCTGAGTGACGTGTCGACAGCCTGTTTTCACGTCCGCTTTCCCACAATATAAACAGCGTGCCTACCCAATCACGTTATAACTGTAGAATGATCGAGGGCGAGTTCTTGGTTTCTTATGTGGGTTTATTGTTAGGCAGTTTCATTAACGTCCTCCCAGTGCGGTAACAACACACAACAACAGCAGTCACGTTTTCGTCTACCGTAAAGCAGTTCGTCTGCCGTAAACAGCAATGTTGTGACAATCTTAAACAGGACAATACTGCCATCTACTGTACATGCATATGTGACAATAACATCTACAGCTTTTAGAGAGTGCAGTGCACAACTGCGCACACAACAAGGAGACGAAGCAGAATGCATCATCAGAGAGGGTGTTCAGCATGGTTAGAAAAATAGTGACAGAGAATAGAACAAGGATGGACAATTCAACCCTTAACTCAACAATAAGTAGATGAGTGTTATGTGTGTGTATATGTGTAAATAAATGAAAGCTGAAATTCAAGTATTTCTCTTATTTATATATATATATATATATATATATATATATATATATATATATATATATATATATATATATATATATATATATATAATAAAATATATATATATATATATATATATATATATATATATATATATATATATATATATATATATATATATAAGTCATAATTTTACTCAAAAAATGTCACTATTTTACAAGAACAACAACAAAATTGGAAGTATTGTGATAAAAGTCAAAATTTTATACGACAAATGTCACCATTTTGCATTAAAAAGTAATTATTTTACATGAAAAAGTAATACTGTTACGAGAAAATATTGCAATATTACAGAAGCAGAAATATATGAGAAATGTTTCCCAATTTTATAAGAAAAAAGTCAACACATTGTGAGGAAAAGACCGCTTTTAGTTAATGTATTTATTTTTGAATTTTTTGTGTGTAATCGTTTTTTCAATCTTCATTATTTACTTCAAGTTAATACAGTAAGTCTCTATATTCATATTTATTTTATTTTTTTAATTAATTTTGGCCAAAGGGGGCGCATTTCAATTTCTTACACACACTTTTTTTTTTACATATGTTGGCCAGAGGGGGAGCACTTCACATTTTTACACACACTTGTTATTTCATTTGTTGACCAGAGGGGAAGCACTTTTAAAACCGACACAAAGTCAATTTGAAAAATCCTTCCTTTTTGGGACCACCCTAATTTTGATATATTTCACCACCAGGGGTGCAAATGAGACATTCTCTATTAGATGCAATAGTTTTCCGTATTGGGACCATGATTTTGGTCCTAACTTGTTCACCGGTCCTCATATGGAAGATACTTTTCCTTGTTGATGTCTCAAGAAGGGTAAACATACAAGAACTCACACATGCATGCACACTCGCACATGCACAGGTATATATGTATTGCACACTCACTGGCTGTATTGACACTGCACTGATACTGTGTTGCTGTTTCAAAATATTCATCCGCCATCTGCTGGATTAAAAAAGTCACTACATTTGACCTGCATGTAAAATAATAGCCAATATAATTTTGTATTATTATTTTTTATGAATAACCGTTCAAAAAGGAATATGAAAATGTGGTAATAAGTCACATTTTAAACAGGAAAAACAACATTTTATTTGACGTTATCAGATCAAATTGATCCCAGACTTCAGAATTTTTGTTTGTAAGTTGCATTTAGGTCGATGATGGTGACGGAAACCGACTCTTCCTTCTTCCAAGCTGCGCTTTCTGATAAAAAATAGTTTGGAACTTTACAGTCAAAGGACAGAGCAGCTGTATCGGTCACATGTTTTTTTTTCTTCAAGTCACACTTGGGACACAGTATCACGCCTTGTGTTTCATAAGGCATTGATGCTTCAGTATCGTTTGACCCACCACTACTTTCTAAGGTGACGATGACTCATTTGAGTAACAGTACTGAAAATAACAGGAATTAGTTTTTGGTTTAGAATGCTAATAGCGTGTTGACACTAAACACATATTTTTTTAAATAAACAGAATAACAAAATAAACAAAAATAATTTAGACAACAGGACCGCGCTGAGATTTTTCCACCCCACGGCATAATTGAAATATTATCAAATAATTAAAAAAATACAAGTGAAATTCATTTTTTTCTTTCCACAACCTGCATAGGATGTAAATGATGCAACTTCCTGTGGACCATGTGATTTGTAGAATACGCAACATTTTTCAGAGGGGTTCATTTGTTTTAGGTAACACGACTGAAGGAAAATCTGAAAACCCAGCATGACTTTTAATAAATAAAATAAACTTAAAGTTTAGTTTGTATAGGGAACAAAACAAATATGTAACACTTACAACATTTCTGAAGGATTTTAAAAGATAATATTTCATAGTGAAGTCTAATTACAAGAAGTAAGGACAGGCCACAAAAGCTATTTTCCAGTGTTCAATCACCTTTTCAATTGTATTTATTAGAAATACAAACAAGACATGTTGCTTTTTTTAAATTTATATATGAATAAATAAAATAATAAATAAATAAATGAGTAAATAAAAAAAAAAAGTATATATATATATACATATATATATATATATATAAATATATATATATATATATATATATATATATCCATCCATCCATTCTCTGGAGCCTATCTCATATATATATATATATATATATTTATATATTTTTTTTTGTGTGTGTGTGAAAATAAAAAAGGAACATGTCCTCTTTGCATTTCTAAAAAATACAATTGAAAAGATGATTGAACACTGGAAAACAGCTTTTGCTTCGCGATGAAATATTATCATTAAAATCATTCAGTAATGTTGTATGTGTTACATATTTGTTTTGTTTCCTATACAAACTAAGTTTTATTTTATTTAATAAAAGTCATGCTGGGTTTTCGGATCATCCATGAAGTTGCATCATTTACATAGAATTTTTTTTTACAAAAACTAAAATAAAATTAAAAAATAAACAATATATATATATATATATATATATATATATATATATATATATATATATATATATATATATATATATATATATTTGTTTTTTACATTTATTTATTTTATTGCCGTTTTATCACTTTTATTTATTTTTTACCTTGCATTTATACACTTTATTTACTGTGCACCATATATAAATACTATATGATATGATGAGCGAACAATAAGTAGAACGCTGGTGGACCACAACAAGGGAGAGAAAGTGAAAGGTGAAGAGGAGGGGAGGAGTTAAAAGAGCAGATAAACACAAGCAGCGGGGGATTCTGTCTGAGGAAAAAGATGAAAATGGACGTGAAAAAGACAGCAGAAGAGAAAGATTGATGAGGAATCAGTGAACAATTATAAGAGTGAGTGTGAGAAAAGAAGAAAAAGTAGCAACATGAGTAAGTAACTGCATTGAACTGCTGAAACTAACATGAGCTGAGGAAGATTCAAAGACATGTTTTAATGTGACGTTTGCCTGCTGATGAAAAGTGATGAACACAGCAAGGATCCATGACAAACACAAGCTGAAGACCTTCTGGGAGCAGAAGATCGTCCAACACAGCCAGCAGATGGACGAGGAGGAGAGCCGCAAGAAGACCAGCGCTCTGACAAGGTTATGCATGTATTATTCATTCTAGATTTGTATCTCATCAGCTGAAAACATCACACTTTCACTGCACACTCACTTGGCACACATCTGCCATCAAATTAATCATATCACTTGAAAAAAAACATGTATCAACAATTTTGTGGCTCAAATGAAGTGTATCATACTCAGATGTATTTCTGATACAAAGTCCTACATGTATTATTATATTATAGGTTTATATTAGAATTTTTTTAATTTATTCAACATATGTATATACTGTAATATAAATATATGATATTTTATTATTAAACCATTAAACCTGAACAGGTTTTATCCTGCCTGAGAGATGAGTTTGTTAAGTATAAAAATGAGCCGACATTTTTAAAAAGAAAGAAACTGCTGTTCAACATGTGTCCACTAGATGTCGCAATAGCAATTTTTTGTATCTTTGTAGACGTAAAAAAATAAACCACATGATGTTAGTGCACCAGTCGAGGAAAATGAGCAAACTACATAAATAACATCCTGCAATTTGATTTTGATATTATTTTTTATCTTGATAGGTTGAAAATTAACACCAATGAGTTGACTGATGAACATTATCACATCATTTATTCAGAAAGAATAAATAACGACAAATACAGATAGAATACTATTAACCGCAACATGTAAGTATAAAGAAAAAAAAACAACGACATTATGATTTGTAAATTTTCAGAATGTGCTTGTTCTATTTTTAAACAAAGAAAACAATCTGAAGTTGTCTTTATTTTTAAGTTATCGTGCCGTTATTTTACCAGTCCGGCCCATTTGGGAGTAGATTTTTCTCCATGTGGCCCCCGATTTAAAATGAGTTTGACACCCCTGGTTTAATATATCTTTATATTATTTATGTTTGTTTATTTCAAACATGGAAACAAGATTCTATAATATTACAACACATATTTAAAACATGTTCAACAAGGAGTAGGAAGCAGCAGAGCTTATCCAATCCTATTTCTTCTCCATTTCAGAGCTATTATTAATTATCGTTCCTTCCCTGTATTCAGTCTACTTTGAATGTATATTTTAAACATATGTAAAATAGGGTATGTAGTGTATCATATTAATTTAAACTAATACAATAATTCCATTGTGTATTGGTTAATTAAGCCGGACTTAAATTCACATTTTCAGTGGGGTTGTCCAGAGTATTGATATTTATATATACAGTACGTATTTACCAAGGTTGCCCCTCCCTATACACAGATCACATGCTGCACGTATTGGGGCCCCACGATCCCTAAAATACGCGCATGTAAAATGTCAATTAAGGAATGACACGTTGGTACGTTTTTGTTTTTTTATCGCAAACTTATCCCCTAGCCCCTTTCCACTCCGTCATTGATAAGACAGAATATCTATCCATCTATTTTCTACTGCTTGTAATATAATTAATTTCTAGTAGTTCTCTCATAGTCTGTTGTGGTGCACTGTGTCAGTGCTGGGCTGGTAATCAAATGTTCTAGAAACATTTACAAATTTAAGTTATTATTTAAGTGCTGTCAAATGATATTTTTTTTAAATTAGATTATTCACAGGTTATTACTTGCTTGCATAAAAAGACCCCAATATTTGGACACAAATGCAATTTTATTGACATAATGTCATATAGCAACTTATTTTAGAATGTACGACTTGATCTGATCACTGACCGTATAGCAACTTGCGCAGTCTTTCAGGTAACCATTCACAGTTAAGCTAAAAGAGTACGCTCAAAATAAACTGCTTGATTAATCTGCGTGTATACATGATTGTTGCCACATTTTTTTTGTGATTAACTTGTTATTTTTGATAGCCCTAGTTTTATTTATGTTGAATTTGTTATTTTGCACGCGCTCACAGACAAACCCACATTCTTGTATTTGTTACCTTTTTGAGACGTCCGAATAATGCCTACCTCTTTAGGACCACCCTTTCTAGATATATAAAGATTTGTATTTACAACATTATTAATATATACATACGATGCAAATATAAAAAAGCTTGGTGTGAAAAATGTGTTGGAATTTCACAAGAAAAGGGTCACAATTTCACAAGAAAAACTTAGAATTTTGGCAGTCGTAATTTTACTCAACACAAGTCAAAATTTTACAAGAAAAACAGAACATTTGTGCAATATTGTGATAAAAATTGGAATTCTACTCGATAACAGGTGCAATTTTACAAAAAAAAGCTTAAAACGTTGACAATTTAATGAAAAGAGTCGTAATTTTACTGGAAAAAAGTCAGCATTTTATAAGAAAACTTAAAAATGTTGGCAATATTATAATAATAATCTGAATTTTACTCGGGAAAAGTCATAATTTTACTCAAAAAAATGTCACTATTTTACAAGAACAACCAAAAAATTGGCAGTATTGTGATGAAAGTCAGAATTTTAAATGACACACATACACATTCTTGTATTTGTTACCTTTTTGAGACTTCCGAATAATGCCTACTAAACTAAGAATTTTGACAGTCGTAATTTTACTCAACGCAAGTCAAAATTTTACAAGAAAAACAGAACATTTGTGCAATATTGTGATAAAAATTGGAATTTTACTCAATAACAGGTGCAATTTTACAAAAAAAGCTTAAAACGTTGACAATTTTATGAAAAGAGTCGTAATTTTACTCGAAAAAAGTCAGCATTTTATAAGAAAACTTAAAAATGTTGGCAATATTATAATAATAATCGAAATTTTACTCGGGAAAAGTCATAATTTTACTCAAAAAAATGTCACTATTTCACAAAACAACCAAAAAATTGGCAATATTGTGATAAAAGTCAGAATTTTAAATGACACACATACACATTCTTGTATTTGTTACCTTTTTGAGACCTCCGAATAATGCCTACTAAACTAAGAATTTTGACAGTCGTAATTTTACTCAACGCAAGTCAAAATTTTACAAGAAAAACAGAACATTTGTGCAATATTGTGATAAAAATTGGAATTTTACTCAATAACAAGTGCAATTTTACAAAAAAAAGCTTAAAACGTTGACAATTTTATGAAAAGAGTCATAATTTTACTCGAAAAAAGTCAGCATTTTATAAGAAAACTAAAAAATTTTGGCAATATTATAATAATAATCGAATTTTACTCGGGAAAAGTCATAATTTTACTTTAAAAAATTTCACTATTTCACAAGAACAACCAAAAAATTGGCAATATTGTGATAAAAGTCAGAATTTTAAATGACACACATACACATTCTTGTATTTGTTACCTTTTTGAGACCTCCGAATAATGCCTACTAAACTAAGAATTTTGACAGTCGTAATTTTACTCAACACAAGTCAAAATTTTACAAGAAAAACAGAACATTTGTGCAATATTGTGATAAAAATTGGAATTTTACTCAATAACAGGTGCAATTTTACAAAAAAAAAGCTTAAAACGTTGACAATTTTATGAAAAGAGTCATAATTTTACTCGAAAAAAGTCAGCATTTTATAAGAAAACTAAAAAATGTTGGCAATATTATAATAATAATCGAATTTTACTCGGGAAAAGTCATAATTTTACTTAAAAAAATGTCACTATTTCACAAGAACAACCAAAAAATTGGCAATATTGTGACAAAAGTCAGAATTTTAAATGACAAATGTCACCATTTTGCATTAAAAAGTAATAATTTTACTTAAACAAGTAATAATTTTATGAGAAAATATTGCAATATTACAGAAACAGAAAGCATATGAGAAATTGTTCCCAATTTTATGAAAACAAGTCAACACATTGTGAGAAAAAGACTGCTTTTAGTAAAAAAAATAGTTTTTTAAATTTTTGTTTGTAATTGTTTTTTAATCTTCATTATTTACTTCAAGTTACTACAGTATCTCTCAATATACATATTTATTTTATTTTTTTAATTAATTTTGGCCTTGGGGGGCGCATTTCAATTTCTTAGGTGGCGACTTGTCCAGGGTGTACACCCCGCCTACTGCCCGAATGCAGCTGAGATAAGCTCCAGCACAGCCCGTGACCTTGAAAGGGACAAGCGGTAGACAGTGGATGGATGAATGGATGGATGGACACACATTTGTTATTACATATGTTGGCCAGAGGGGGAGCACTTCAATTTGTTACACACACTTGTTATTTCAAATGTTGACCAGAGGGGGAGAGCACTTTTAAAACCGACACACAGTCAATTTGAAAAGCCCTCCTTTTTGTGTAAATGAAAATGCTGCTGTAAGTTTGGCCGTTTGGAAGAGGAAACGGTTCTCAATCAGCTTGCTGAGCACACGACACTCCCAGAACCACAGTAGAAACTATGTATGTCCCCAAATGATCTGTCATTGTCCAAGGCAGTAGAAATGGATTTCCAATTTGAGTTTGCTGCACAGTTAGCATCGTGGTTAACCAGCTCGACCCCGTCTCTGCACATTTTGCACTGCTGGCTCAGACAACTCAACTTCTTGAACCCCTCATGTGGACCTTGAGGTGAACGTCGCGAGACGTCAGGGCGCTACAGCATGCAGGCCCTGGGGAAACTGTGGCTATTCTTGCCACTTGAGCCATGCACCAACTTGCCCAGCCACAAGACGGAGATGCCAGCACTGTGGTAAGATGAACCACTTCTCTAAAGTGTTCCGCTCTTCCCCCGCCTCTGTTAATTTCCGACCCCACCCGTCCTAAGGGCCACGCTCCACCACCACCCACTTAATGGGCTCAAGTGGTGTACTGTAGAGCTGGATGGTGTGTGCCTGCCGCAACTGCAGGATACTGCTGTCTCCAAGTCGCTGCTTAATGAATCAACAGTCAGATTGGCTCTTTCCTTGACAGCCAATAAAAGCAGCAGCCTATGGATATGGATATACTGAAATTGGCATAGTGGACACTGCCACCTTCTCTGTGCTCTGTGGCTCCAGAGCTCTCCCAGCATTCAGCCTCCAAGTGTCTCGGCACGGTGCTAACCTGCTGGGTTTTGACCTCTTCTGCGCTCTGGGATTCTCCATTACAGACAATACAGGCTCCACCATACTGACTGTGTCCACGCTCTAACTGCACCACTGGCCATCACTCACATCTCTCACATCGCTGCATTCAATCATCAGCCTGTCATCGACCCGGCCGTGTCCCCTGTCAATCACCCACTCGTCTTGCGTGATGACGTCACGGTGGAGCTGGACGCGAGCATCATCAAGCGAGTCAAAGCCCTGGCCTAGAGCTCTAAACTGGTGGTGGCAGGAAAAAAATATGGTGAACTGTGCCCCCATGTCAACCTCCTGTAGGGAAACCGAGCAGTCATCCCTGACAAATACCCTCTTCCAATGTCAGAGTAGCTGTCTGCTAAGTTCCACAGCTCTACAGTCTTCTCCAAGTTGGACCTCCGCCAACGCATGCCACAACAGGCAGCTCTCCAGCCCTGCAGCTTACCCTGAGAGATAATCCAGTGTCAATACCCACTACGGGCGACAGTGTGGCCGAGAAGCAACGCTGTATGAAGCAGCAGTTTCACCGGAAGCACCGTGCATAACGTCCTGCACTTGCTGTGTTGGACTTGACCTGGATCTGTCGTCCCCACTGGTCCCACAAGCTGCTGTCATTTTAGTCCACACCACTCCAGAACAACTGAGACCAGCCACCTTCCGCCTTGCAGACGTCTCACGTTGGTACGCCAGCCGCTTGAGAGGAGTGTTGCCGCTGAAAGCTAAAAAGAGCGTCAGACTTTGTTTCCTTCTGGACGCTACAATTCATTATATTTCTTTATTTTGTTCGGTGTGGCGGCTAATGTGAAGCCCGTACATTAAGGAGAAACCCTAAACGTAGTCAAACCGGATGTATAGTGTAGCGCTTTAATTTTGAAGCCAGAAAAGTGAGTGATTGTTTTGAGAAAGTGTCTGACATGGTTCGCCGGTTTGCAATAAAAAAAAAAAAAGTCTCCTTTCGACATTCAGCCGGACGTCTTTCATTTCTGTTGAGCTTTTATGTCATCCTATTTACTAAATCAGCCACAGTAACAATTTAAATGTTATGTTATCACTGCACCTTAACCGTAATCTGAACACGGAAGTAAGGCACCCACCTCTACAACGACACGCGCCTCATCTCACGGCGAAAAATAGTCCTTTCTCGTTGGGAGAAAAACTTGCCATTTGCCATTTAAACCTGATATTTCCATAAGGTAGACATTCTTTTTTCCATTTCTGCTCGCTTGTGGCTCATCAGTAGCAAGTGAACTCCAGCCAAGTATCCCCCCGCTACGGCACAGCAGGGGGGTTAAAAAGGAAGTATTTGCGTTGATCGGCCGTTAAAAAAATGTTTGTGCCGTTATTGAAATTTAGAGAACTTTGACAGCCCTAATATATATATATATATATATATATATATATATATATATATATATATATATACAGTATATATACATACACACACAACCCAAGTACTCCATACATTTAAAGAATGTACAACAAAAAAGGTCAGTAATTAGGTTGTGTGTAGTAATGTGAAATGTCACAGGGAAAAAGTTTTATACTGATATCAATATTATATATATATATATATACCGGTATATATATATATATATATATATATATATATATATATATATATATATATATATATATATATATATATATATATATATTTTTTTTTTTTTTTTTTTTTTTTTTAATATTATTATATATATATATATATATATATATATATATATATATATATATATATATATATATATATATATATATATTCTTATTTATATATATATTTTTTAATGTATATATATTAGGGGTGTGCATCTCTACCATAAATAGCAATCCGATATGAATCTCAATACATGGATTACGATATAATTCACTAACAATATATTTTAAAACATTACGATTCGATGCGGGCAGCACGGTGGAAGAGGGGTTAGTGCATCTGCCTCACAATACGAAGGTCCTGAGTAGTCTTGGGTTCAATCCCGGGCTCGGGATCTTTCTGTGTGGAGTTTGCATGTTCTCCCCGTGACTGCGTGGGTTCCCTCCGGGTACTCCGGCTTCCTCCCACCTCCAAAGACATGCACCTGGGGATAAGTTGATTGGCAACACTAAATTGGCCCTAGTGTGTGAATGTGAGTGTGAATGTTGTCTGTCTATCTGTGTTGGTGCTGTGATGAGGTGGCGACTTGTCCAGGGTGTACCCCGCCTTCCGCCCGATTGTAGCTGAGATAGGCTCCAGCGCCCCCCGCAACCCCAAAGGGAATAAACGGTAGAAAATGGATGGATGGACGATTCGATGCGATACGGTTCGATGCATTTCAGTGCGAGACGTTGCAGATGGAATCTTTGCATGGTGGAAAACATTTATTGTGTATCATGTCATGTGTTTATTTTTTGAATAGACACAGACAAAACAGGCAGTTCCTGCATTAAATATGAAAACATAGTCAAACCCATATCTTCAGTGCATTGCAATCCATAAACTTTAAGAAAAGAAGATGTAAACAAAGCACTTTTGGAAAAGCTACCAGGTAATTACTGTTGTTTGCTCAAGTAGCAACAATTAAATACCGAGAAAAGCAAGCTGTGCATCATGTAGAGAAGTGTCCAGGAGTCCAACTATAGTAGCTGTAGAAGCTGTCAAGTTATCATCAACTTACCAATGAAGATGTTTAATTGGTAGTTGCGTCCACAAACTGGCTGCAGTGGGAGCAGGTGTTTTTCACACTGCTTTATGGTGACAAGTAGTCATCATATTTGCAAAAAAACATATCATCTGAGACGTACAAGTCATTTGGGAAATGTTGGGCTCTGTGTTGAAGTGGCCGTGTGTCCCGGAAGCAAGCACAGAAATGGCCCCAGAAGGGTCCACCGTGCAGGGCTGTCGTGTTAGAGTGCCGGCCCCTGGCTGGTGCAGCTCCATGGAGGTGAGTGTTTGTCCAGTGAACGATAAAAATGATTTCCCCTTTTCTTCTCAATGACAGCATCTCAATCACGTTGTGCCAATATCTGTGACTTACCGCATTTAGAGTCTGTTTTTAGCGCTACCTATGATTTTGTTTACTTCCGCGTACCCAGAAGTAGGGCAGTAAAATTTCGACTCCGATTGGCTTTTCCGCTGTGTCTTTTTTATGCTGCACCCGAATCAACGTTTCAGTGCGCTGTGTCATAATTACAACGGTCATTAACTAATAAAGTTTTGGGAGACAATGATCTGATGTTTAAAAAGCCCATATGTGTTCTGAGGCACTTTTGTCAATGGTATCCTTAGTACTGATGTAACCGGGTCACTTATGTCATGTAAATATAATGTATTTTATAAAGTTGTATTATTGTTATAATTACACAAAATGTGTAAGACACATGAAAATACCTGAAGTTTGTTCGATGTTGAACCATTGTTTCGCCGTGTTCCCCCCACTGCAATAACTGTTGTGACACCTGTCACCTCTTTATATTGTATGTGTTGGACATGCCTTTCTACTTCCCTTTTGTCCACAATATCAACGGGAGAGGTAGGCATCCGTGTGATGACAGAAAAGTGTATTTATTTTCTCATTCACTATTATTTCTTGTTCTGTATTGTATTTTTGTAGTAGTTCGACAACTGGCAAAAAACATCCTGTATCATCAGATATGTTTTTATTTCACTGTGTTATCATATGCAACACCCTTTTGTCATGATATCAACATGAGAGGGGTTCGACAATTGGCAGAAAATATTGACTACATTTGTATTTCCGATATCGTCATAGATGCATGGCCGCGAGTAAGTGTAGCTGAGTAGCAACCCCTGATGTTGTCCGTGTTTATTAAACTCTGCACACAAAGCAGAGGAAAAGAACACTGGTTACACTGACATTACGTCTATTTTGTGTAGTGAGCCTTAAATAATTTCCATCACATTTAGGATATGATTTGGTGGAGATCTTGAGATTGTTTGCTTGGTACTGCAATG